>NC_088222.1:910534-930421 GCF_036934945.1 Oncorhynchus masou masou | reverse complement strand
GCCGCCCAACAACCTGCCTGCTTGACCCTATCCCCTCCTCTCTTCTCCGGACCATTTCCGGAGACCTTCTCCCTTACCTCACCTCGCTCATCAACTCATCCCTGACCGCTGGCTACGTCCCTTCCGTCTTCAAGAGAGCGAGAGTTGCACCCCTTCTGAAAAACCTACACTCGATCCCTCCGATGTCAACAACTACAGACCAGTATCCCTTCTTTCTTTTCTCTCCAAAACTCTTGAACGTGCCGTCCTTGGCCAGCTCTCCCGCTATCTCTCTCAGAATGACCTTCTTGATCCAAATCAGTCAGGTTTCAAGACTAGTCATTCAACTGAGACTGCTCTTCTCTGTATCACGGAGGCGCTCCGCACTGCTAAAGCTAACTCTCTCCTCTGCTCTCATCCTTCTAGACCTATCGGCTGCCTTCGATACTGTGAACCATCAGATCCTCCTCCACCCTCTCCGAGTTGGGCATCTCCGGCGCGGCCCACGCTTGATTGGCGTCCTACCTGACAGGTCGCTCCTACCAGGTGGCGTGGCGAGAATCTGTCTCCTCGCCACGCGCTCACCACTGGTGTCCCCCAGGGCTCTGTTCTAGGCCCTCTCCTATTCTCGCTATACACCAAGTCACTTGGCTCTGTCATAACCTCACATGGTCTCTCCTATCATTGCTATGCAGACGACACACAATTAATCTCTCTCTCCTTTCCCCCTTCTGATGACCAGGTGGCGAATCGCATCTCTGCATGTCTGGCAGACATATCAGTGTGGATGACGGATCACCACCTCAAGCTGAACCTCGGCAAGACGGAGCTGCTCTTCCTCCCGGGGAAGGACTGCCCGTTCCATGATCTCGCCATCACGGTTGACAACTCCATTGTGTCCTCCTCCCAGAGCGCTAAGAACCTTGGCGTGATCCTGGACAACACCCTGTCGTTCTCAACTAACATCAAGGCGGTGGCCCGTTCCTGTAGGTTCATGCTCTACAACATCCGCAGAGTACGACCCTGCCTCACACAGGAAGCGGCGCAGGTCCTAATCCAGGCACTTGTCATCTCCCGTCTGGATTACTGCAACTCGCTGTTGGCTGGGCTCCCTGCCTGTGCCATTAAACCCCTACAACTCATCCAGAATGCCGCAGCCCGTCTGGTGTTCAACCTTCCCAAGTTCTCTCACGTCACCCTGCTCCTCCGCTCTCTCCACTGGCTTCCAGTTGAAGCTCGCATCCGCTACAAGACCATGGTGCTTGCCTACGGAGCTGTGAGGGGAACGGCACCGCAGTACCTCCAGGCTCTGATCAGGCCCTACACCCAAACAAGGGCACTGCGTTCATCCACCTCTGGCCTGCTCGCCTCCCTACCACTGAGGAAGTACAGTTCCCGCTCAGCCCAGTCAAAACTGTTCGCTGCTCTGGCCCCCCCCAATGGTGGAACAAACTCCCTCACGACGCCAGGACAGCGGAGTCAATCACCACCTTCCGGAGACACCTGAAACCCCACCTCTTCAAGGAATACCTAGGATAGGATAAAGTAATCCTTCTCACCCCCCCTTAAATGATTTAGATGCACTATTGTAAAGTGGCTGTTCCACTGGATGTCAGAAGGTGAATTCACCAATTTGTAAGTCGCTCTGGATAAGAGCGTCTGCTAAATGACTTAAATGTAATGTAATGTTATTTTTGAATTTATTTTGGATAAATGAATAAACAATATCCCCATTTTAAATAGAATTGTAACTAGGTAAACTTATACTTTGTTTTATAAGTGATTGACAATATGAGTTCATAAGAAGGGATTGTGTGACTGGACAAGTGTAACAGTACTCTTCTTGTGTTGTGTACAATCAATCATCGACACGGAACTCCAACATGTAGCACCAGTCATGTAGATTTATTCTGATAGGAACGGCACAAAATTGCACGTCATGCAATGCACGTCTCACCATCCAACTCTGCACTCACGCACGCTGGTTTGGTGCTTGTTCACTGGGCTAGTTACCAAAATAATACAATTACAATATACAATATAATATCTTTAACAATGTACCTGTTAGGAACGGCACAAAATTGCACGTCATGCAATGCACGTCTCACCATCCAACTCTGCACTGTATAAAATATATGAACCCCCCCACCAGACAGAGTAAGTTGCTAGCTAGTACTGGCGGGAATTCTTTACAACAAAATGCACAACAAATATTCTCCAAAAACCGCTGCATCTTATATGTGATGTTCGAATAACATTTACAAACAATTTGATACAAATTGTACATTTAAATCATCACTTGATAGTATAAGAATCACTTTTGATGTACAGTGCTTGGCAACCAACAACTTACCGCTGGTTTGGTGCTTGTTCACTGGGACGATTCTAACTGGAACATCCCCCCTCGTAAGAAAGCTACGCAAACCAGCCAATAAGATGCCATGTTGAGTAGTTGAAGGCAAGACAAACTCAAACCAAAAACCCATTGGCTTAACAATAAAGTGGCAAGGGGAATCACCAATATAACCCTGTTACACAAGGAGTAATAAAAAGTTAATGAACACCATTCCAACTAGGCAGAAACAAATGGGTTGGGGACTGTGTAAACACATAAGGTCGTTAGCCTATGGTTGACCCAACTGAAATTTAGCTCTGGAGTTTTTAGATAAGGCAGTGAGTGCATTCCTAGGTTTTCTGTTAATTAAAACTGTCAGTTCAGTGGTGATCGATAATGTTGAGGGGTCAAAAGTTATCTGGGAGTGTGTTAGTAAGTTAGAATTAACTTTTCACCTTACTTTGTCCTGGTCGAGAGGAGGGGATTCTGTTAAAGCAGTGAAATGACGTCATGATCTGTATATAAACTGCTGCACGTGATTAAGTGGCAGCGCTCCAAGAATAAATTCTATTACCAATTATTTAAAGACTGGTCTGCGTCTATTTTATGCAAACAAGAAATCTTACAAATTCTCATAAAATAGATTAAGGGCTTTCAATTGATGAAAGCACATTGGCATAATTAAATTACATTAACAGTTATCCAGATCGTTGGTGAGTGTAACTGTGCTGCTGGCAACAATTGAATTGCGCTTTTTTTGCTGACGTTTAGTGACACCGGCCATATTCAACGGGTGTTGAGCGTTCGTAAACTCTGGCACACTCAGACAAGAGTGATTTGAAATAGAGTAGATACCCAGAGAGAATTTAGGAACACGCCCTATGTACCGAACATGAATCAGATCGGGCAAGGTGCTGCAAGCTTGCAGCTGATATGATGGCTTGTACATTTCAGAAAGTATTCACATCTCTTGACTTATTCCACATGTTGTTGTGTTACAGCCTGAATTTAAAATGGATTAAGTTGAGATTTTGTTTTAGTGGCCTACACACACACAATACCCTATAATGTTAAAGTGAAGTTTTCAAAAATGTTTACAAATTAAATAAAAATGTAAATATGAAATGTCTTGAGTCAATAAGTATTCAACCCCTTTGTTATCGCAACATACGCCTAGTTTCCTGAAACAAGACACATTTTTACTCCTGAACTTATTCTTCACTACTTCACAGGAGAACCATTTGAACGTAAACTTTTATTTTGATCAAAATGTGTATTTCGGCAGAAATGCCTTCTGGAACATGTGAACTTTCATGTGCCTTAATAACAAACGTGCATGCCATCTGTAAATATGAATACAATTGTTAAATTACAAGCCAAGTTGTTTTAGCCACAGAAAAAGATGATTGGCTGAGATAATGAGTGGGCTGGACATGCCGACAGACAAGTTCGGATTGGTCTGCCATGTAGCACGCTTCTGTCTATTTGAACTGGTCAGTATGTATAGGTAATCCTGTCTAACACGGCTTAAAAAAAAATGTATATATATATATCACGTAATAGAACTGCATAAGTGTTGCTCTCCACTTTCTGGAGGACCGAGTTTTGAAACAGTGGAATTGGTGTATGATAGCTGAAGGAGTTTGAGAAAACACCTGTCTCCGGATCACATCTTCAAACTAAGGGCAACCATGGCATCCGTGACAGGGAGAAGCATCCATTCCATGTATACGGGTAAGATAGTGTGGCTAGCTACATTTTCAGATATTACTTGTTTCTAATTTTGACAGAAAGTCGTTTTCATTTCAAGATAAACTGTACTGTTAGCTTGCCAGCTAACGTTAGCTGGCTGGCTCGCTAGCTAACAGTACGTGTATGATCTTTGTAGTAATATCATTCATATCTCAGAGCTGTTGTATTGATCAAATGGAGGACGTGTTGCACTATCAACTCTGTAGGAGTTGTATATAGGAAGTCGATCACCCTCACTTTCAGTGCGATAATTGCCTGCTTGCGGAGGGCTACAGAGAAGAAGTGGCTACGCTGGGCATACAAATAGCTAATTTGCACAGGCTTCTGGGAAAGCCAAGACCTGTGATTTTCTCATTTTTCTCCACTCTGAGGGCCGTGCATTGCTGATGGGAGTCTCACCTTCGGGCAGGCTATCTTTGGTGGACTGGCCGCTGCTAGGAAGTGATCGCTCACTAACAGAGAATGGAGTCGGCGGGACCTTTGTTGCTGAATTGCGGGATGATCCTTTCCTGGACCTGGCTGGCCAGACAGGCAGACACGTCACCGTTCATTGCGGAAGTCGAGGTCGGCATCCTCCACTTTCTGAGCCCTCTGCGGTGACAGGATTCATGAATGGGCTGCCAACATCAAATAGCTGCGCTCTGGGGCATGATGTTCTGGCACCATCTTGTCATGCAGCGTAGGATGTTCCTTCCGTGTCGGCCAACATTGTGATGGCATCGCCGGGGTCTAAGGTGAGTTCTGCTTCACCCGGTTCTAGTGTGGGCTCTGCTATTCCTGTCATTTGTGGGGGCGAGTTAGTTAGAGGAGCCCCTGATGGGGTAGGGTTGGGCTGAGGGCTCCGGCTCGAAATGGACAACAGCCATCAACCATCATTATGGGAAGCTCCGTTGTTAGATTGGTGGAAGTCAGAAATACCCGTACAATGTGTTTTCCTGGAGCTAAGGTATTGGATTTATCAGAAGTCATGCCCATCAAGAATCATATTCCTGCTCTGAAAACAGTTGTGTTGCATATTGGGTCTAATAACATGATGTGAAAACTCTAAAGCTAAGAGACAATTTCTTACAACTCTTAGAGAATGCCCAAATACATGTCCTCGCCTTGTGGGACTGAGTGTTTTAGCCATCTTTGGTCTCTTCACCAGTGTCTTTCCCAAGTCTGAACAAGGACTTGGGAAAGTCCTTTGTCAACAATTTTGACTCCTTCTGGAATATGCCTGGCTACTTTGTGGAAGACGGAATTCACCTGGGTGAAAATGGCTCCCGGTTGTATCATCAAACATTGGAAAGGTTGTTGGTCAACTAAATTGATATGAGGACAATATTATCATTTACCTGTAAGTCAGTTTTTACCATCTCCTTTTTGGTCTCAATGAGAGTTCCACATGTTGTATCTGAAAGTGGTGACATACAAAACGCTTCAGTCTGGTTTTAGATCCCATCGTAGCACTGAGACTGCACTCATGAAGGTGGTAAATTACCTTAATGGCTTCAGACCAAGGTTCTACATCTGTCCTCGTGCTCCTAGACCTCCTAGTGCTGTTTTTGATACAATCGATCACAACATTCTTTTGGAGAGACTGGAAATCCAAATTGGTCTACACGGACAAGTTCTGGCCTGGTTTAGACCTTATCTGTCGGAAAGATATCAGTTTGTCTCTGTGGATGGTTTGTCTTCTGACAAATCAACTCTACATTTCGGTGTTCCTCAAGTTTACGTTTTAGGACCACTATTGTTTTCACTATATATTGGTGATGTCATTCGGAAACATAATGTTAACTTTCACTGCTATGCAGATGATACACAGCTATATATTTCGATGAAACATGGTGAAACCCCAAAATTGCCCTCCCTGGAAGCCTGTGTTTCAGACATAAGGAAGTGGATGGCGGCAAATGTTTTACTTTTAAACTCGTACAAAACAGAGATGCTAGTTCTAGGTCCCAAGAAACAAAGAGATCTTATGTCTTCTGGATCTGACAATTAATCTTGATAGTTGTACGGTCAACTCAAATAAAACTGTGGATCTCAGCGATACTCTGGACCCTGATCTCTCTTTTGACGAACATAAAAATAATATTTTAAGGACACCTTTTTCCATCTACAACATCTGTGATTATTATTGTCTGACCCTGCTGGTCATCTATAAACATTTGAACATCTTGGCCATGTTCTGTTATAATCTCCACCGGCACAGCCAGAAGAGGACTGGCCACTCTTCTGTTCTTTCAATGGAGTTTTTACTAGCCACCGTGCTTCTACACCTGCATTGCTTGCTGTTTGGAGTTTTAGGCTGGGTTTCTGTACAGTACATTGTGACATCGACTGATGTAAAAAGGGCTTTATGAATGCATTTGATTGATTGACATGACTAATGGTGCTAACCGTAGAACTGTCGTGGCTATTCCTACTTTGGTTTCTTTTCCTAATAGGTATAATCCAATCGTTGAGTCTCCTGTTGTTCTGAAATCTCAAAGTAATCTGACTTGTATTTAAACTGTGTGATTTTAAATGCAGAAAAGTTTTTAAATTGTTCAAATTTTTACATGATAAAAAAAAATGTGTAGTTTATTACCCAAAATGGATCATGTCAAGATGTTTTACTTAACCTTTATAAAACAAATTATTATTTATAATGACGCCTATCCGGCCAAACTCCCAATCAGACCGGATGTATCAGACCTGGATTTGAACCAGGTACTATAGTGATCTCTTGCACTGAGATGCAGTCTAGACCAGTGCCACTTGAGAGCCCAAAACTCTACTCTGAGGTGACTATAAATGGTTACAATGTGTTTAGTGCTGATAGGAAAGGCAAAGGGGTGGTGTTCTAAATTTAGACAAATAAACTTCTTTCTGTGTCTCTGTTAAAGGCCAACTCCAGTCCTGTAAACAATTTGAATTGTTGGCTTTAAATCTTCAGTTGTTCAAACTAAAAAATACAGGAATCTGTGAACTAAACAAACTATACTGTATTTAATTGCTGGAGATTTTAATCTTAAACAGAATACTGGATTCTTACTGTTTAAAGGATTTTTGTTAAAAGACTATAATGTATCTAGACCTGTAAACAGACTATAATGTACTAACGGACCCCACGAAATCCACTTTGATTGACCTCTAGCTTTCCAAATACTAGACCTGTAAACAGACTGGGATTAATGTATCTTGCTTTGATATTAGTGACACTGTCCCATTGTATGTGTCATGTATTTACGGACCTGTAAACAGTTTTAATAATGTATTTAAACATTTCAATGAATAGCCTTTGGGACCTTTTATTTTGGTGACAGATTATATTGCATCTATACCTGAACCAGAGTTGGTCATGAACCTCTTCTCAAATGTTTTCAATTATATTGTAGATAAATATGCTCCCTTTAAAAGTCCAGAGCTATCTGGTTCAGTCCAGAGCTATCTGAAGTCTAGACCAAACAGAGATGCTGCCTCTAAAGCTGATAAACAGACTCGGTCCCAGACTGGCAGTCTTTCAGGTGATTTGAGAAATACTGTGTCTAAAACTAGTTAAAAAACAAAATCTGATTATTATGTTAAACACTATCCACTGCCTCTAGACCTGTAAACAGACATTCTGCCTCTATACCTGTACATCCCATCTATTTGCGCTCTAGACCTGGTTTTGACCTATTTGCCTGTTGACCTGCAGAATCAGAATTAGTTAGGTAACATTGATAAATAAGATGTTTTATCTATTTTCATAAATATGCTTATGTGGGAAAATACACTTGGGGCCCAGAGAGGGGCGATGTCAGGCTTGTCTTTTATCTGTCTGGTAATATGCAGAATATCAGAAACTGAAGTCTAGACCTGTAAACAGACTTATATCTGTCTAAACCATGTAAGGGCAGACAATGTCTGTGTGTAGACTCTGTAAACAGGAGGGGTTGTATTTGAGATGGGGGTTTCTGGAATTGACAATTCATATATGCCATTGGATGAGGTAATGTTTTGGTACCTGGAAACAAGAACTAGAAGTAGAACCTGTAAAGGGCACACTGAACAATGTATAGCTAATGCTGTCTGGCGATGGGATGCTCCTCTCCTGTAAACAGACTATCCTTTGTGCAGTTTTCCTAAGACCTGTAAACAGTCATTGTGAGTTGAGAGGGGTAAACAGACTATAAAATATCTCAGTTGCCATTATGTTAAACAGAAAATTAATTTATAGACACAATTGATCTGAGAGTCAATTGATCTGTTAAGCTCAGACTATTAAAATATGAAGTTTAAAGTATAATCTAGACTTGTGTGTGGTTTATAAACTCATCTAGACTTAGTAAACAGAAATCACTGACATTTGACCTGTAAACAGACTATATCTTCACTCTGTGACCTGTAAACAGACTAAATTGTATCTAGGCTCAAACTTGGGATCCTGTAAACACACTGCAGCCTAATGTGATCTAGACCTGTAAAGTGGATACTACATCTCAAACTGTTTTTTTTAGACCTGTAAACAGACTATACCTGAAGTTGAGTTTTTTAAAATATGCCTCTGCTAATATACTCTGAGTGTATTCTTTGTAAGGAGACCTGTAAACAGACTCAGAGGGAAGTAATCTGAGAGTAAACGGACTAAATGTATCTAGACCTTGGTGTAAACAGACTATAATGCCGTCTAGACCTGGCACTGAATTATCACAGTGGGTATAGCTGTATCTGTGGGGGTAAACAGACTATAATGCATCTGAGACCAGGGTAAACAGACTGTGTGTTCTAGGGTGACCTGTTCTAAACAGGGTGACTATGTGTTCTAGACCTGTTCTGAGGGGCCAGGGTGACTATGTGTTCTAGAGGGTGGCTGTGTGTTCTGAGGGCCAGGGTGACTGTGTGTTCTAGACCAGGGTGACTGTGTGTAGGGGCCAGACTATAATGTATCTAGACCAGGGTGACTGTGTGTTCTAGGGACCTGTGACTGTAATGTATCTAGGACCAGGGTGACAGACTGTGTGTTCTGAACAGACTGTAATGTTCTGAGGGGCCAGGGTGACTGTGTGTAGGGGCCAGGGTGACTGTGTGTTCTAGGGGCAAGGGTGACTGTGTGTTCTGAGGGGCCAGGGTGACTGTGTGTTCTGAGGGACCAGGGTAAACAGTGTTCTAGGGGCCAATGGTATGTGTTCTGTAGGGGCCAGGGTGGCTGTAATGTTCTAGACTGTGTGTAGGGGCCAGGGTGACTGTGTGTTCTGAGGGGCAAGGGTGGGTGGTGGTAAACAGACTATAGTGTGTGGGGCTGTGCTTTGGCAAAGTGGGTGGGGTTATATCCTTCCTGTTTGGCCCTGTCCAGGGTGTCCTTTGATGGGGCCACAGTGTCTCCTGACCCTCCTGTCTCAGCCTCCAGTATTTATGCTGCAGTAGTTTATGTATCGGGGGCTAGGGTCAGTTTGTTATATTTGGAGACTTCTCCTGTCCTATTCGGTGTCCTGTGTGAATCTAAGACCTGTAAACTAGATTCTATCCTTCTCTCTTTCTTACTCTCTCTCGGAGGACCTGAGCCTAGGACCATGCCCCAGGACTACCTGACATGATGACTCCTTGCTGTCCCCAGTCCACCTGGCCGTGCTGATGCTCCAGTTTCAATGTTCTGCCTTATTATTATTCGACCATGCTGGTCATTTATAAACATTTGAACATCTTGGGTGTGTTCTGTTATAATGTCCATCTACAGCCAGAAAACAGCCAACCCTCATAATCTGGTTCCTCTCTAGATTTTTTGTAGGTTTTGGCCTTTCTAGGAGTTTTTCTAGCCACCGTGCTTCTACACCTGCATTGCTTGCTGTTTGGGGTTTTAGGCTGGGTTTCTGTAAACTTTGAGATATCAGCTGATGTATCTAGGGCTATATAAATAAATTTGATTTGAACAGACTATACTGTATCTAGACCTGTCAACAGACTAACCTGTAAACGGACTATAATGTATCTAGACCTGTAAACAGACTATACTGCATTTAAACCTGTAAACAGACTATACTGTATCTAGACCTGTAAACAGACTATACTGTATCTAGATCTGTAAACAGACTATACTGTATCTAGACCTGTAAACAGACTATACTGTATCTATACCTGTAAACAGACTATACTGTATCTATACCTGTAAACAGACTATACTGTATCTAGACCTGTAAACAGACTATACTGTATCTATACCTGTAAACAGACTATACTGTATCTAGACCTGTAAACAGACTATACTGTATCTATACCTGTAAACAGACTATACTGTATCTATACCTGTAAACAGACTATACTGTATCTAGATCTGTAAACAGACTATAATGTATCTAGACCTGTAAACAGACTATACTGTATCTAGACCGGTCAGACTGTACTGTATCTAGACCTGTAAACAGACTATAATGTATCTAGACCTGTAAACAGACTATAATGTATCTAGACCTGTAAACAGACTATACTGTATCTAGATCTGTAAACAGACTATAATGTATCTAGACCTGTAAACAGACTATACTGTATCTATACCTGTAAACAGACTATACTGTATCTAGACTATACTGTATCTAGACCTGTAAACAGACTATACTGTATCTATACCTGTAAACAGACTATACTGTATCTATACCTGTAAACAGACTATACTGTATCTAGATCTGTAAACAGACTATAATGTATCTAGACCTGTAAACAGACTATACTGCATCTAGACCGGTCAGACTGTACTGTATCTAGACCTGTAAACAGACTATAATGTATCTAGACCTGTAAACAGACTATACATTTACATCTAGACATTAAACAGACTATCTGTATCTAGACCTGTAAACAGACTATAATTATCTGACATCCAGTGGAACAGACTTTACAATAGTGCATCTAAATCATTTAAAGAAGGATTACTTAATGTATCCTAGTATTCCTTAAACAGACTATAGGTGTATCCGGAGGTGGTGATTGACTATAATGTATCTAGGCCTGTAGGGAGTTTGTTCCACCATTATAGACCTGTAACAGTTTTGACTGGGCTGAGCGGGACTGTACTTAAACAGACATAATGTAGGTGGATGAACAGACTAGTGCCCTTGTTTGGGTGTAGGGCCTCTGACCTCAGAGACTGGAGGTACTGCGGTGCCGTTCCCTACTATACTGTATCTATACCTGTAAACAGACTATAATGTATCTAGACCTGTAAACAGACTATAATGTATCTAGACCTGTAAACAGACTAATGTATCTAGACCTGTAAACAGACAATACTGTATCTAAGTGTATCTAGACCTGTAAACAGACTATACTGCATCTAGACCTGTAAACAGACTATAATGTATCTAGACCTGTAAACAGACTATAATGTATCTAGACCTGTAAACAGACTATAATGTATCTAGACCTGTAAACAGACTATACTGTATCTAGACCTGTAAACAGACTATAATGTATCTAGACCTGTAAACAGACTATAATGTATCTAGACCTGTAAACAGACTATAATGTATCTAGACCTGTAAACAGACTATACTGTATCTAATGTATCTAGACCTGTAAACAGACTATACTGTATCTAGACCTGTAAACAGACTATAATGTATCTAGACCTGTAAACAGACTATACTGTATCTAGACCTGTAAACAGACTATAATGTATCTAGACCTGTAAACAGACTATATGTATCTAGACCTGTAAACAGACTATACTGTATCTAGACCTGTAAACAGACTATAATGCATCTAGACCGGTAGACTGTACTGTATCTAAATGTATCAAGACCTGTAAACAGACTATACTGTATCTAGACCTGTAAACAGACTATAATGCATCTAGACCGGTCAGACTGTACTGTATCTAAATGTATCTAGACCTGTAAACAGACTATACTGTATCTAGACCTCAGACTGTACTGTATCTAAATGTATCTAGACCTGTAAACAGACTATAATGTATCTAGACCTGTAAACAGACTATACTGTATCTAGACCTCAGAAACTGACTAAATGTATCTAGACCTGTAAACAGACTATACTGTATCTAGACCTGTAAACAGACTATAATGTATCTATCTGTAAACAGACTATAATGTATCTAGACCTGTAAACAGACTATAATGTATCTAGACCTGTAAACAGACTACACTATAACTGTATCTAGACCTGTAAACAGACTATGTATCTACTGTATCTAGACCTGTAAACAGACTATAATGTATCTAGACCGGTCAGACTGTACTGTATCTAAATGTATCTAGACCTGTAAACAGACTATAATGTATCTAGACCTAAACAGACTATACTGTATCTAGACCTGTAAACAGACTATAATGTATCTAGACCGGTAGACTGTACTGTATCTAAATGTATCTAGACCAGTAAACAGACTATAATGTATCTAAATGTATCTAGACCTGTAAACAGACTATAATGCATCTAGACCTGTAAACAGACTATAATGTATCTAGACCTGTAAACAGACTATAATGTATCTAGACCTGTAAACAGACTATAATGTATCTAGACCTGACAGACTATAATGTATCTAGAAGTCAGACTATACTGTATCTAAATGTATCTAGACCTGTAAACAGACTATACTGTATCTAGACCTGTAAACAGACTATAAGACCTGTAGACTATAATGTATCTAGACCTGTAAACAGACTATAATGTATCTAGACCTGTAAACAGACTATAATGTATCTAGACCTGTAAACAGACTATAAGCTGTATCTAGACCTGTAAACAGACTATAATGTATCTAGACCGGTAAACAGACTGTACTGTATCTAAATGTATCTAGACCAGTAAACAGACTATAATGTATCTAGACCTGTAAACAGACTATACTGTATCTAGACCTGTAAACAGACTATAATGCATCTAGACCTGTAAACAGACTATACTGTATCTAGACCTGTAAACAGACTATAATGTATCTAGACCCTGCCTCTAGACCTGTAAACAGACTATACTGTATCTAGACCTGTAAACAGACAGACCTGTAAACATCTAAATGTATCTAGACCTGTAAACAGACTATAATGTATCTAGACCTGTAAACAGACTATACTGTATCTAGACCTGTAAACAGACTATAATGCATCTAGACCTGTAAACAGACTATACTGCCTCTAGACCTGTAAACAGACTATAATGTATCTAGACCTGTAAACAGACTATAATGTATCTAGACCTGTAAACAGACTATAATGTATCTAGACCTGTAAACAGACTATAATGTATCTAGACCTGTAAACAGACTATAATGTAAGCTGTATCTAGACCTGTAAACAGACTATAATGCATCTAGACCTGTAAACAGACTATACTGTATCTAGACCTGTAAACAGACTATAATGTATCTAGACCTGTAAACAGACTATAATGTATCTAGACCTGTAAACAGACTATAATGTATCTAGACCTGTAAACAGACTATAATGTATCTAGACCTGTAAACAGACTATAATGTATCTAGACCTGTAAACAGACTATAATGTATCTAGCTGTATCTAGACCTGTAAACAGACTATAATGTATCTAGCTGTATCTAGACCTGTAAACAGATTATAATGCATCTAGACCTGTAAACAGACTATACTGCCTCTAGACCTGTAAACAGACTATACTGCCTCTAGACCTGTAAACAGACTATACTGTATCTAGCTGTATCTAGACCTGTAAACAGACTATAATGTATCTAGACCGGTCAGACTATACTGTATCTAAATGTATCTAGACCAGTAAACAGACTATACTGTATCTAGACCTGTAAACAGACTATAATGCATCTAGCTGTATCTAGACCTGTAAACAGACTATAATGCATCTAGACCTGTAAACAGACTATAATGTATCTAGACCTGTAAACAGACTATAATGTATCTAGACCTGTAAACAGACTATAATGTATCTAGACCTGTAAACAGACTATAATGTATCTAGACCTGTAAACAGACTATAATGTATCTAGACCTGTAAACAGACTATAATGTATCTAGACCTGTAAACAGACTATAATGTATCTAGACCTGTAAACAGACTATAATGTATCTAGACCTGTAAACAGACTATAATGTATCTAGACCTGTAAACAGACTATAATGTATCTAGACCTGTAAACAGACTATAATGTATCTAGACCTGTAAACAGACTATAATGTATCTAGACCTGTAAACAGACTATAATGTATCTAGACCTGTAAACAGACTATAATGTATCTAGATGTATCAGACTGTAAACAGACTATAATGTATCTAGACCTGTAAACAGACTATAATGTATCTAGACCTGTAAACAGACTATAATGCATCTAGACCTGTAAACAGACTATAATGTATCTAGACCTGTAAACAGACTATAATGTATATAGACCTGTAAACAGACTATAATGTATATAGACCTGTAAACAGACTATAATGTATCTAGACCTGTAAACAGACTATAATGTATCTAGACCTGTAAACAGACTATAATGTATCTAGCTGTATCTAGACCTGTAAACAGACTATAATGCATCTAAATGTATCTAGACCTGTAAACAGACTATAATGTATCTAACTGTATCTAAATCTAGACCTGTAAACAGACTATAATGTATCTAGACCTGTAAACAGACTATAATGCATCTAGACCTGTAAACAGACTATAATGCATCTAGACCTGTAAACAGACTATACTGCCTCTAGATGTACTGCCTCTAGACCTGTAAACAGACTATAATGTATCTAGACCTGTAAACAGACTATACTGTATCTAGACCTGTAAACAGACTATACTGTATCTAGACCTGTAAACAGACTATAATGCCTCTAGACCTGTAAACAGACTATAATGTATCTAGACCTGTAAACAGACTATACTGTATCTAGACCTGTAAACAGACTATAATGTATCTAGACCTGTAAACAGACTATAATGTATCTAGACCTGTAAACAGACTATAATGTATCTAGACCTGTAAACAGACTATAATGTATCTAGACCTGTAAACAGACTATAATGTATCTAGCTGTATCTAGACCTGTAAACAGACTATAATGCATCTAGACCTGTAAACAGACTATACTGCCTCTAGACCTGTAAACAGACTATACTGTATCTAGACCTGTAAACAGACTATAATGTATCTAGACCTGTAAACAGACTATAATGTATCTAGACCTGTAAACAGACTATAATGTATCTAGACCTGTAAACAGACTATAATGTATCTAGACCTGTAAACAGACTATAATGTATCTAGACCTGTAAACAGACTATAATGTATCTAGACCGGTAAACAGACTATAATGTATCTAGCATCTAGACCTGTAAACAGACTATAATGTATCTACTGTATCTAGACCTGTAAACAGACTATAATGTATCTAGACCTGTAAACAGACTATAATGTATCTAGACCTGTAAACAGACTATACTGTATCTAGACCTGTAAACAGACTATAATGTATCTAGACCGGTCAGACTATACTGTATCTAAATGTATCTAGACCAGTAAACAGACTATACTGCCTCTAGACCTGTAAACAGACTATACTGTATCTAGACCTGTAAACAGACTATACTGTATCTAGACCTGTAAACAGACTATACTGTATCTAGACCTGTAAACAGACTATACTGTATCTAGACCTGTAAACAGACTATAATGTATCTAGACCTGTAAACAGACTATAATGTATCTAGACCTGTAAACAGACTATAATGTATCTAGACCTGTAAACAGACTATAATGTATCTAGACCTGTAAACAGACTATAATGTATCTAGACCTGTAAACAGACTATACTGTATCTAGACCTGTAAACAGACTATACTGCATCTAGACCTGTAAACAGACTATAATGTATCTAGACCTGTAAACAGACTATATGTATCTAACCTGTAAACAGACTATAATGTATCTAGACCTGTAAACAGACTATAATGTATCTAGACCTGTAAACAGACTATAATGTATCTAGACCTGTAAACAGACTATAATGTATCTAGACCTGTAAACAGACTATAATGTATCTAGACCTGTCAGACTATAATGTATCTCTAGACCTGTAAACAGACTATAATGTATCTAGACCTGTAAACAGACTACTGTATCTAGACCTGTAAACAGACTATACTTATCTAGACCTGTAAACAGACTATACTGCATCTAGACCTGTAAACAGACTGTACTGTATCTACTGTATCTAGACCTGTAAACAGACTATAATGTATCTAGACCTGTCAGACTATAATGTATCTAGACCAGTAAACAGACTATAATGTATCTAGACCTGTAAACAGACTATAATGTATCTAGACCTGTAAACAGACTATAATGTATCTAGACCTGTAAACAGACTATAATGTATCTAGACCTGTAAACAGACTATAATGTATCTAGACCTGTAAACAGACTATAATGTATCTAGACCTGTAAACAGACTATACTGTATCTAGACCTGTAAACAGACTATAATGTATCTAGACCTGTAAACAGACTATACTGTATCTAGACCTGTAAACAGACTATAATGTATCTAGACCTGTAAACAGACTATAATGTATCTAGACCTGTAAACAGACTACACTGTATCTAACTGTATCTAGACCTGTAAACAGACTATAATGTATCTAGACCTGTAAACAGACTATAATGTATCTAGACCTGTAAACAGACTATCTAAATGTATCTAGACCTGTAAACAGACTATACTGTATCTAGACCTGTAAACAGACTATAATGTATCTAGACCTGTAAACAGACTATACTGTATCTAGACCTGTAAACAGACTATAATGTATCTAGACCGGTCAGACTATACTGTATCTAAATGTATCTAGACCAGTAAACAGACTATACTGTATCTAGACCTGTAAACAGACTATAATGCATCTAGCTGTATCTAGACCTGTAAACAGACTATAATGCATCTAGACCTGTAAACAGACTATAATGTATCTAGACCTGTAAACAGACTATAATGTATCTAGACCTGTAAACAGACTATAATGTATCTAGACCTGTAAACAGACTATAATGTATCTAGACCGGTCAGACTATACTGTATCTAAATGTATCTAGACCAGTAAACAGACTATACTGTATCTAGACCTGTAAACAGACTATAATGCATCTAGCTGTATCTAGACCTGTAAACAGACTATAATGCATCTAGACCTGTAAACAGACTATACTGCCTCTAGACCTGTAAACAGACTATACTGCATCTAGACCTGTAAACAGACTATACTGCCTCTAGACCTGTAAACAGACTATACTGCCTCTAGACCTGTAAACAGACTATACTGTATCTAGACCTGTAAACAGACTATACTGTATCTAGACCTGTAAACAGACTATAATGTATCTAGACCTGTAAACAGACTATAATGTATCTAGACCTGTAAACAGACTATAATGTATCTAGACCTGTAAACAGACTATAATGTATCTAGACCTGTAAACAGACTATAACTGCTATCTAGACCTGTAAACAGACTATACTGTATCTAGACCTGTAAACAGACTATACTGTATCTAGACCTGTAAACAGACTATACTGTATCTAGACCTGTAAACAGACTATAATGTATCTAGACCTGTAAACAGACTATAATGTATCTAGACCTGTAAACAGACTATAATGTATCTAGACCTGTAAACAGACTATACTGTATCTAGACCTGTAAACAGTACTGTATCTAACTGTATCTAGACCTGTAAACAGACTATAATGTATCTAGACCTGTAAACAGACTTATAATGTATCTAGACCTGTAAACAGACTATACTGTATCTAGACCTGTACAGACTAGACTGATCTAACTGTATCTAGACCTGTAAACAGACTATACTGTATCTAGACCTGTAAACAGACTATACTGTATCTAGACCTGTAAACAGACTATACTGTATCTAGACCTGTAAACAGACTATACTGTATCTAGACCTGTAAACAGACTATAATGTATCTAGACCTGTAAACAGACTATAATGTATCTAGACCTGTAAACAGACTATAATGTATCTAGACCTGTAAACAGACTATAATGTATCTAGACCTGTAAACAGACTATAATGTATCTAGACCTGTAAACAGACTATAATGTATCTAGACCTGTAAACAGACTATAATGTATCTAGACCTGTAAACAGACTATAATGTATCTAGACCTGTAAACAGACTATAATGTATCTAGACCTGTAAACAGACTATACTGTATCTAGACCTGTAAACAGACTATACTGTATCTAGACCTGTAAACAGACTATACTGTATCTAGACCTGTAAACAGACTATACTGTATCTAGACCTGTAAACAGACTATAATGTATCTAGACCTGTAAACAGACTATAATGTATCTAGACCTGTAAACAGACTATAATGTATCTAGACCTGTAAACAGACTATACTGTATCTAGACCTGTAAACAGACTATACATGTATCTAGACCTGTAAACAGACTATAATGTATCTAGACCGGTAAACAGACTATAATGTATCTAGACCTGTAAACAGACTATAATGTATCTAGACCTGTAAACAGACTATAATGTATCTAGACCTGTAAACAGACTATAACTGCATCTAGACCTGTAAACAGACTATACTGTATCTAAGTGTATCTAGACCTGTAAACAGACTATAATGTATCTAGACCTGTAAACAGACTATACTGTATCTAGACCTGTAAACAGACTATACTGTATCTAGACCTGTAAACAGACTATAATGTATCTAGACCTGTAAACAGACTATAATGTATCTAGACCTGTAAACAGACTATACTGTATCTAGACCTGTAAACAGACTATACTGTATCTAGACCTGTAAACAGACTATAATGTATCTAGACCTGTAAACAGACTATAATGTATCTAGACCTGTAAACAGACTATAATGTATCTAGACCTGTAAACAGACTATAATGTATCTAGACCTGTAAACAGACTATAATGTATCTAGACCTGTAAACAGACTATAATGTATCTAGACCTGTAAACAGACTATAATGTATCTAGACCTGTAAACAGACTATAATGTATCTAGACCTGTAAACAGACTATAATGTATCTAGACCTGTAAACAGACTATAATGTATCTAGACCGGTCAGACTATACTGTATCAAAATGTATCTAGACCTGTAAACAGACTATAATGTATCTAGACCTGTAAACAGACTATACTGCCTCTAGACCTGTAAACAGACTATACTGCCTCTAGACCTGTAAACAGACTATACTGTATCTAGACCTGTAAACAGACTATACTGTATCTAGACCTGTAAACAGACTATACATGTATCTAGACCTGTAAACAGACTATATGTATCTAAATGTATCTAGACCTGTAAACAGACTATAATGTATCTAGACCTGTAAACAGACTGTATCAATGTATCTAGACCTGTAAACAGACTATACTGTATCTAGACCTGTAAACAGACTATACTGTATCTAGACCTGTAAACAGACTATACTGTATCTAGACCTGTAAACAGACTATAATGTATCTAGACCTGTAAACAGACTATAATGTATCTAGACCTGTAAACAGACTATAATGTATCTAGACCTGTACAGACTATACTGTATCTAAATGTATCTAGACCAGTAAACAGACTATAATGCATCTAGACCTGTAAACAGACTATACTGTATCTAGACCTGTAAACAGACTATACTGTATCTAGACCTGTAAACAGACTATAATGTATCTAGACCTGTAAACAGACTATAATGTATCTAGACCTGTAAACAGACTATAATGCATCTAGACCTGTAAACAGACTATAATGTATCTAGACCTGTAAACAGACTATAATGTATCTAGACCTGTAAACAGACTATAATGTATCTA
>NC_088222.1:835785-910034 GCF_036934945.1 Oncorhynchus masou masou | reverse complement strand
GCTGAAACAAGGATCGTATCGCTCTGTTGTTGAATGGACCAAAAGAGAAATCTTTCCTACTGATGAGTCAACAGGGTCAATAGAATGTCGGCTCTGAGGGTCTTGACACGTCCCTGAATAACAGAGCAACACCTGAAGGAATGGCATCTAAAACAATGGCAACATCTTTAGGTGTTACAGGGACCTTGTAAAGTGATAAGAATTCTTTATAACTGAGTAAAAGACCCTCTGTATTTACCAGTTGGCTCACCAATAGGATATTATTTCGGAACCAATATTCTAAAAACAGAGAGGTATTTTTATACAATATATCCCGATTATTCCATATATAATATCTGTGTGGAGAAAAATTGTGTTTATAAATTAAGGACCATGACAGGAAAACCTGCCGATGAAAAGCAGAAAGTTTCACTGGAACTTTGTCAATATTATAATTGCAAAACAACATGAAGTTAAGGCCACCAAAAGTAGAGAAGATATGACGAGGAATAAAATTCCAGATAGAAGTGGGTCTTCTTAGGAATTGTTTTATCCAATTGATCTTAAAAGTATTATTTAAAGTAGTAAAGTCCAGAAAATTCAGTCTACCATTCTCATAAGTGTTCATTTCAACAGTTTTCCTAATGTAATGGGTACGGTTTCTCCAAAGAAAGTTGAAAATCATCTGGTCTATCTCCTTGCTTATTTTAGTCAAGATATAAAGATAGAGTACCATATGTTAGTCTAGAGATACCTTCAGCCTTGGTTATTAGGACTCTACCTTTTAAAGATAAGTCCCTCTGTAGCCATTGATTTAGTTTCTTCTGGGTTTTTTTAATAAGAGGGTTAAAATTTAGACTTTGTACAACCACCGTTTCGGTCAATTCTATGAATGCTATAACCCGGTTGCTAATCTGTTCCATATAACCCTTTACATTATTAATGGATAATAGGAGAATAACAAGTGGGCGTGCGTGTGATTATTCATCTTCCCCATTAGAAGATTATTATCATTAGTTGATATTTTATTGTTTTGTTATTATTATACAGAAATAATAAAACACGAATGACAGCCTCTCGTTGACCAAACGTAATTGAAACAGGCAGTTTGACAGGCGGCTAAAAAATCCAGTCAACTCGAAGGACCGCAAAATATAAACGTCAGAGTTTAGGTTCTGCCAGCGGTGGGCGGAAGCTGCGGAACTTCATACCGCACTTAGCCTGCGTTTTCCAAGTACTGGAGTTTTGGTATTTCTTTACACACTACCTTATGTATCATTCTTAAACATTACATTGATAGAAACTACGGCAACTCTCAAACAACACTAGTAGTAGCTAGGTCTTTCCCCAACAGGCTAGTTATGTTTGCTAGTTAGCCTGTATCGTTGGTCTGTTTGCTCTCCCTGTTGCAGCTCTGACTTCTCTTCAGCTTTGCTTTAGATACGTTGGCAACCAGAATAAAGCCTACCGGTTGATTGAGCGACTATATTTATTTCCTAGTTTTCTTAATTATACAGAGAACCATTATCCAAATAAGGCCTATGTACGATGATTATACACACCCCCATCACCCCCATGTTTTACCCTGCCACCACTATGTTAGTTACTCAAACCCCCTGCATGGAGCGCAAACTCAGCGGTGTAACCCCTATTATTTAGAGATGTGGATTGTATATTGCTCTGTGTGTGTGTATATATATATAAAGCCTATATATATACCCTTATATATATAAGAGAGAGAACCTTTATATATACACACAGTGCTTTGTCCTTGAGCATGCTTTTGCGGCACAGTCGATAGCGCGCCTCGGGCTAGAAGGTCGAGGGTTCGAGACCTGCTCCCTGCTGTTTCATTACATTGGTGTCAGAAGTGGGATCGGACCTCGCATCCACCACAGTGCGTGTGCTTGGCCGGTGAGCTCGTTCCTGTAAGACGTGGAGTCGCAAGCTCGGACGAGGACGCGCTCTTTGAATTTGAATTTAGCCCCGTTGTTTAATCCACTACGGTAGTTTTAACCACCGTTCAAAAGTTTCGGGTCACTTAGAAATGTCATTAAAAAAAAAGAACATATAAATTTTGTCCATTAAAATAACATGAAATTGATCAGAAATTCAGTGTAGACATTGTTAATGTTGTAAATGACTATTGTAGCTGGAAAAGGCAGATTTGTAAAATTGAATATTTACATAGGCGTACAGAGGCCCATTATCAGCAACCATCACTCCTGTGTTCCAATGGCACAATGTGTTAGCTAATCCAAATGTATAATTTTAAAAGGCTAATTGATCATTAGAAAACCCCTTTGCATTATGTTAGCACAGCTGAAAACTTGTTATGATTAAAGAAGCAATAAAACGGGCCTTTAGACTAGTTGAGTATCTGGAGCATTAGCATTTGTGGGTTCGATTACTACAAATGCTGATGCTCCAGATACTCAACTAATTGAATAGGGTCTCTATGTGCATGGATTTATCTCTATCAATAATGGTGTATGTATACAGTACATAGGTACCTGGTATGATGGCGACCAGACGGGCTCTGAAGGCAGTGCTGATTGACCTGAGTGGAACCCTCCATGTAGAAGACACAGCCGTGCCTGGAGCACAGGATGCCCTCCACAGGTCAGTCTGCCCAGAGCCCTGTTATCCTTGTTATTCAGTACTCACCCAGCCACTTTGTCCTAAGTTGCTCACACAACCCTCTGGTTACATCTGAAAGTAAGAAGTCACAAATACGTCTAAGATTTTCTTTCTGCAGCATGCCCCAGTCCCCATATTCAGTACTCACCCAGTCCTCAATTCTGTGAGTTTCTTCTGAAGTCACACGGTCTCTATGTTTGGGGTTTATACACTAGGTTGCGTCAGTCCTCTGTAGCGGTGAAGTTTGTGACCAACACCACTAAGGAGTGTAAGAGGAACCTTGTGGAGCGTCTCCACAGTCTGAACTTTGACATCCAGGAGCAGGAGATCTTCACGTCCCTGACAGCAGCCAGGAGCCTCGTGGAGCAGAGACAACTACGCCCCCTACTGCTGGTGGCGGACAGTGCACTGGAGGACTTCTCAGGTGAGAGCCAGGGCTCGATGAGACAGAGCAGATTGTAAACTAACTTACATTTAGCATCCCAATGGAGCTGCATGGACCCTGGTCAGAAGTAGTGCACTGTGTAGGGCATATGGTGCCATTTGAGATGCAGGTGTAGCTTTAACTCTATAAAGCGTCTTCTATCCATGTTGTGCTGCAGGTATGGAGACATCCGAACCCAACGCTGTGGTGATAGGCTTAGCTCCAGACCACTTCAACTACCAGACGCTCAACAAAGCATTCAGGTAAACCGCTGAGTCAGTCCTCATACTGTAACCCCCCCTGTTATTGTAATGGTGAAAGGTTAGCATTAGATGTCGATCGATTATGATTTTTCAACGCCAATACCGATTATTGGAGGACAAAAAAAGCCGATACCGATTAATCGGCCGATTTAAAAAGAAATAAATAATAATAATAATATATTTATAAAAAATAATAATAAAAAAGTATTTATATACATACACACAGACATTTTTGTAATAATGACAATTGCAACAATACCCAATGAACACTTATTTTAACTTAATATAATACACATGATGCGTTTTTGGATGGGTGTTCTTAAGGTGATTCCACAGGTTGGTGGTATGTTTTGATTTAGCCGTTGCTGACCCCATGTTTACATCTTTATCACTAATAAGACACCTTGCTTTCCCTGGTGCCAATTCTATGTAATAGTCTGGTGCTCTGCTTTTCTCTGCCATCTGTCACACGCACACACGCGCACACGCACATGTGCACATACACACACACACACACACACACACACACACACACACACACACACACACACACACACACACACACACACACACACACACACACACACACACACAGAAACAGCTCTGAAGTGACAATGATACTGAAGAGTCTGCTTAGGAGACAACAGTTTGAACTGTTTGAATAAAAATAGAGTTTAAGTTACCTGTGATGAATGTTGAAAACATAATTTCTATATGCAGGAAATCCTATTTTAATAATGGGCATGGTAAGAATTGACTACCAAAGTGCGAGTCATAATTCCCATGACACCTTCTAGCAAAATCTGAAAAGCGGTTCCTTCATTCATTTATTCCATAGGATATTTTTATATTCACTTAAAATAAGGTCTGTGTTTCGTGTAGGCTTACAACACCGTGCCAATTTTATAACTGTAGATAGCCATAGGACAAGGTAACTCTGATCAATATTGTCTAAATATAAGCGAAGATAAAAAAAAAAAAAGAAATTGTAGAGTGATTTATGAAAATATGTTGACAAACGTTACCTTATCCTAGTGAGATTTACACGGGTATCAAAATGCCGAGGCGGTTTAAGCATGAAACACAGACCTTATCTGAAGTAGATCAAGACATTCTCTTTGGAAGACATGAACAGAGGCGGTTTAAACCTGCACCCTAACCTGCACGAAACACAGACCTTATTGGAAGTAGATCAAGACATTCTCTATGGAAGACATGAACGGTAAAATAATGAAGGAACCCCTTTCAAGTTCAGCCGCAAGTTATTACAGGAATTATAACACGTCGACTATTTCTCTCTAAACCAAATACCTTTGACTATTACGAGCCTGCTGCTGCCTACCACCCCTCAGTCAGACTGCTCTATCAAATATCAAATCATAGACTTAACTATAAACACACAGAAATACGAGCCTTAGGGCAAATCCGGAAACTATCACCTTGAAAACAAAACGTTTATTCCGTTCCGTATTTTATCTAACAGAGGGCATCCATGAGTCTAAATATTCCTGTTACATTGCACAACCTTCAATGTCATAATTACGTAAAATTATGGCAAATTAGTTCGCAAAGAGCCAGGCGGCCCAAACTGTTGCATATACCCTGACTCTGCGTGCAATGTACGCAAGAGAAGTGACACAATTTCACCTGGCTAATATTGCCTGCTAACCTGGATTTCTTTTAGCTAAAGATGCAGGTTTAAAAATATATACTTGTGTATTGATTTTAAGAAAGGCATTGATGTTTATGGTTAAGTACACGTTGGAGCAACGACAGTCGTTGATTGATTGTTTTTTATAAGATAAGTTTAATGCGAGCTAGCAACTTACCTTGGCTTAATGCATTTGCGTAACAGGCAGGCTCCTCGTGGAGTGCAATGTAATCAGGTGGCAAGAGCGTTGGACTAGTTAACTGTAAGGTTGCAAGATTGGATCCCCCGAGCTGACAAGGTACAAATCTGTCGTTCAGAACGTTCCTAGGCCGTCATTGAAAATAATAAAGGTGTAAAAAAAAACAAAAAACGGCAAAATCAGCGCCCAAAAATACCGATTTCCGATTGTTATGAAAACTTGAAATCGGCCCTAATTAATTGGCCATTCCGATTAATCGGTCCACCTCTAGTTAGCATGTCTTGGGACTATGATCTTATCTAGATAACATGTGAAATGAATGAGTCCAACGCTTTGTCGAGACAAGGCCAAATCCCCGTCATCAGCGTGAAGAAAAGATGGTGAAAAGGGGGAGGAGGGTGGGGTGCCTTGTAAGAATTTGCCGAGTAGGTAAACCAATGCTACCTTCGGTTTTATTGGCCGACATGCAATCATTGTAAAACCCGATCTACAATTAAGACTATCCTACCAACGGGACATTAAACTGAAATATCTTACTTTTCACCGAGACTTGGCTGACCGACGACATGGATAATATAGAGCTGGCTGGCTTCTCCGTGTTTTGGCAGGACAGAGCAGCTACGTCTGGTAAGACAAGGGGCGGGGTTGTGTGTCTATTTGTCAATAACTGTTGGCGATATCTAATATTAAAAAAGCCTCACGCTTTGAACACACCAAGAGCGTCATTGCATTTTGGTACACTAAAATGACATTCATTTCCAATGAAATGCTGTGTTTGCCTTGCAGCATTGTATTGCAGAGGCATTTGCAGTGTGTTTGGTGTGGTGCATACATTGGATTTATCGAACGTATGCGTCAAACTGTATGTGTAGACGGCTTGACAGAAATGGTAGCAGAAGGTGAGTGTTGAACTTTTGTTGCAGACATATCCAGATGATGCTGCGTACTATTTTGCGCAATGACGCTGTCGGTGTGTTAGAAGCATCAAGTTATTGATTGCCTGAGGTATAATACCTCATGATAAGCTGTAGACCAGACTATCTCCAAGAGGGTTCTCATCTATATTATTTGTAGCCTTCTATTTCCACCACAAACCGATGCTGGCACTCAAGGCCATAAGCAAACAAGAGATGCTCATCCAGAAGCTTCGCTCCTCGTGGGACTTTAATGCGGTCGAACACTGGGGAAGCACCGATTTGATTTTTTTACCGATGTCCAATATTTTCCTTGCCAAAAAACCTGATGCCGATATTTAAAATTTGAGCGACCTTTTAAGTATTGTAGTTCAGTTAAACAGTTGAAACACTCACACACTGACCAAAGTTATTTTCATTTACGTATGTTCCCATTACCAGTAAAACACCATTTTTTTTCATTCACTTACTTGCTGTGCTGTTTCGTTGTTCTGTCATTTCATTCTCAACCAGGATTTCATCATACATGTTAAGTGTTGAAGTTTCAGCTCTGTCCTTGGCCTCTTCTGTCGTGGGTCCTCTTCCTCGGTGCGCACTGTAACTGTGTCCATTTCCATCCATTTCATGTAAACCTTGTTTTTTGTCTGCATCGAAGTAGTGATCCTTGTACCTAGCATCGAGCATGGTGGAGACACAGTAAAGAGGCTCAGAGAGAATACCTGTTAAAGAAGTAGCGGTCATGTACCTAGCATCGAGCATGGTGGTGACACAGTAAAGAGGCTCAGAGAGAATGCCTGTTAAAGAAGTAGCGGTCATGTACCTAGCATCGAGCATGGTGGAGACACAGTAAAGAGGCTCAGAGAGAATGCCTGTTAAAGAAGTAGCGGTCCTTGTACCTAGCATCGAGCATGGTGGAGACACAGTAAAGAGGCTCAGAGAGAATGCCTGTTAAAGAAGTAGCGGTCCTTGTACCTTACATCGAGCATGGTGGTGACACAGTAAAGAGGCTCAGAGAGAATGCCTGTTAAAGAAGTAGCGGTCCTTGTACCTAGCATCGAGCATGGTGGAGACACAGTAAAGAGGCTCAGAGAGAATGCCTGTTAAAGAAGTAGCGGTCCTTGTACCTAGCATCGAGCATGGTGGAGACACAGTAAAGAGGCTCAGAGAGAATGCCTGTTAAAGAAGTAGCGGTCCTTGTACCTAGCATCGAGCATGGTGGAGACACAGTAAAGAGGCTCAGAGAGAATGCCTGTTAAAGAAGTAGCGGTCCTTGTACCTAGCATCGAGCATGGTGGAGACACAGTAAAGAGGCTCAGAGAGAATGCCTGTTAAAGAAGTAGCGGTCCTTGTACCTTACATCGAGCATGGTGGTGACACAGTAAAGAGGCTCAGAGAGAATGCCTGTTAAAGAAGTAGCGGTCCTTGTACCTAGCATCGAGCATGGTGGAGACACAGTAAAGAGGCTCAGAGAGAATGCCTGTTAAAGAAGTAGTGGTCCTTGTACCTAACATCTAGCATGGTGGAGACACAGTAAAGAGGCTCAGAGAGAATGCCTGTTAAAGAAGTAGCGGTCATGTACCTAGCATCGAGCATGGTGGTGACACAGTAAAGAGGCTCAGAGAGAATGCCTGTTAAAGAAGTAGCGGTCATGTACCTAGCATCGAGCATGGTGGAGACACAGTAAAGAGGCTCAGAGAGAATGCCTGTTAAAGAAGTAGCGGTCCTTGTACCTAGCATCGAGCATGGTGGAGACACAGTAAAGAGGCTCAGAGAGAATGCCTGTTAAAGAAGTAGCGGTCCTTGTACCTTACATCGAGCATGGTGGTGACACAGTAAAGAGGCTCAGAGAGAATGCCTGTTAAAGAAGTAGCGGTCCTTGTACCTAGCATCGAGCATGGTGGAGACACAGTAAAGAGGCTCAGAGAGAATGCCTGTTAAAGAAGTAGCGGTCCTTGTACCTAGCATCGAGCATGGTGGAGACACAGTAAAGAGGCTCAGAGAGAATGCCTGTTAAAGAAGTAGCGGTCCTTGTACCTAGCATCGAGCATGGTGGAGACACAGTAAAGAGGCTCAGAGAGAATGCCTGTTAAAGAAGTAGTGGTCCTTGTACCTAGCATCGAGCATGGTGGAGACACAGTAAAGAGGCTCAGAGAGAATGCCTGTTAAAGAAGTAGCGGTCCTTGTACCTAGCATCGAGCATGGTGGAGACACAGTAAAGAGGCTCAGAGAGAATGCCTGTTAAAGAAGTAGTGGTCCTCGAGCATGGTACCTAGCATCGAGCATGGTGGAGACACAGTAAAGAGGCTCAGAGAGAATGCCTGTTAAAGAAGTAGTGGTCCTTGTACCTAGCATCGAGCATGGTGGAGACACAGTAAAGAGGCTCAGAGAGAATGCCTGTTAAAGAAGTAGTGGTCCTTGTACCTACATCGAGCATGGTGGAGACACAGTAAAGAGGCTCAGAGAGAATGCCTGTTAAAGAAGTAGCGGTCCTTGTACCTTAGCATCGAGCATGGTGGTGACACAGTAAAGAGGCTCAGAGAGAATGCCTGTTAAAGAAGTAGCGGTCCTTGTACCTAGCATCGAGCATGGTGGAGACACAGTAAAGAGGCTCAGAGAGAATGCCTGTTAAAGAAGTAGCGGTCCTTGTACCTAGCATCGAGCATGGTGGAGACACAGTAAAGAGGCTCAGAGAGAATGCCTGTTAAAGAAGTAGCGGTCCTTGTACCTTACATCGAGCATGGTGGTGACACAGTAAAGAGGCTCAGAGAGAATGCCTGTTAAAGAAGTAGCGGTCCTTGTACCTAGCATCGAGCATGGTGGAGACACAGTAAAGAGGCTCAGAGAGAATGCCTGTTAAAGAAGTAGCGGTCCTTGTACCTTACATCGAGCATGGTGGAGACACAGTAAAGAGGCTCAGAGAGAATGCCTGTTAAAGAGTAAAAGAGGCTCAGAGAGAATGCCTGTTAAAGAAGTAGCGGTCCTTGTACCTTACATCGAGCATGGTGGAGACACAGTAAAGAGGCTCAGAGAGAATGCCTGTTAAAGAAGTAGCGGTCCTTGTACCTAGCATCGAGCATGGTGGAGACACAGTAAAGAGGCTCAGAGAGAATGCCTGTTAAAGAAGTAGCGGTCCTTGTACCTAGCATCGAGCATGGTGGAGACACAGTAAAGAGGCTCAGAGAGAATGCCTGTTAAAGAAGTAGCGGTCCTTGTACCTTACATCGAGCATGGTGGTGACACAGTAAAGAGGCTCAGAGAGAATGCCTGTTAAAGAAGTAGCGGTCCTTGTACCTAGCATTGAGCATGGTGGAGACACAGTAAAGAGAGAATGCCTGTTAAAGAGGTACTGGTCCTTGTACCTAGCATCGAGCATGGTGATGACACAGTAAAGAGAGAATGCCTGTTAAAGAAGTAGCGGTCCTTGTACCTAGCATCGAGCATGGTGGTGACATAGTAAAGAGGCTCAGAGAGAATGCCACCGAATCACTAGTTCACAGCCTCTAGTAGAGTACTTTTCCAAGTTAACCCCATGGTCTGTTGGCAGATTAGTTGAGCAGGTGTTTCAATGCCATGACAGAGGGTATCACGTCTGCTGCAGACACAGTTGATGAGCTTATTTCTCCAGTCAGCTGTTCGAATGGACCCAGGAGTGTGTTCATGTTTCCAAGTTTTATACATGTTCTCAAATGCCGTTGAAATGGCAGCAGCGGTATGAGGACCAGCACATTAATGAGCAACGCAATACAGCTTTCCTCAGTACGAAATCCTCGTCGACCCACTGTGCTGTCAGACTCAGCATGCTCATGGGACTGACATCGCTGGTCCAGATGCCAGTCGTGAAGCTAATAGCAGTGAAGCCCATAGAAAGTAGCTAATAGATGTGTTTCAACAATACTGTGTAACTCCGGTAGGGCAACATCTGAAAAAGTGCGCCTACTTGGTAGTGTACTGGTGCTAGACCAGTTGGCGGCAGCCCACATCATCCACTACAGAGAACGGTTGACTGTCAATGGCAATAATTCCATTATCTTGGCATTAATGGATTTCGCCTTTGAGTTGTCTGTCTGAAATGTTCTTAATCTTTCAAATGACTGCTGGACTTGAACTTGTTTAGTTGTTGAAAGTATGCGCTTAGTTGTTTTCTGCTTTTGTTCTACGTCGTCTCTGAACGTCTGGGGGTGATGCACTTTCAAATTAGTCATTAGGTTTGTGGTATTTTAGATTTCACTTTCTCCCCTCGGGAAATAATAGCAGCACAAACATTGCATATGGCCTTTTTGTTGTCTTCCTTTGAAACTTCAAAATAGATTCACAAAGCAGACATTGTGGGCTAGGTTAGGAACGCTGTGTTTTTTGTGGTGTCATTACGTCATCGACCTACGTTATATAGGTATGCACGTCAGCTTTGACATTGGTTTTGCACATCGGCGTTAAACTAGACATCGGGCCGATGTTGACATTTGTAGCTAATTTTGGCCAATTCCGATATGCTTACCAATATATCATGCATCCCTAAGGCAACCGTAAATTAGTTTTACCTTAATTTCTACCAGCATGTCACATGTGCAACCAGAGGAAAAAACACTAGACCACCTTTATTCCACACACGGACGTATACAAAGCTCTCCCTCACCCTCCTTTTGGCAAATCTGACCATAATTCTATCCTCCTGCTTACAAGCAAAAACTGAAACAGGAAGTACCAGTGACTCGCTCAATAGGGAAGTGGTCAGATGATGCGGATGCTACGCTACAGGACTGTTTTGCTAGCACAGACTGGAATATGTTCCTGGATTCATCCAATGGCATTGAGTACACCACCTCAATCAATGGCTTCATCAATAAGTGCATCGTTGGGCCTCCCGGGTGGCGAAGTGGTCTAGGGCTAGCTGTGCCACCAGAGACTCGGGGTTCACGCCCAGGCTCTGTCGCAGCCGGCCGTGACCGGGAGGTCCGTGGGGCGATGCACAATTGGCCCAGCGTCTTCCGGCTTAGGGAGGGTTTGGCCGGTAAGGATATCCTTGTCTCATCACGCACTAGCGACTCCTGTGGCGGGCCGGGCGCAGTGCACGCTAACCAGGTCGCCAGGTGCACTGTGTTTCCTCCGACACATTGGTGTGGCTGTCTTCCGGGTTGGATGCGCGCAGCGTTAAGAAGCGCCTTGGTTGGGTTGGGTTGTGATTCGGCGGACTCATGGCTTTCGACCTTCGTCTCTCCCGAGGCCGTATGGAAGTTGTAGTGATGAGACAAGGTGGTAAATAATTGTCTATCATGAAATTAGGGAGAAAAGGGGGTAAAATAAATAAAAAAATAAGTGCATCGTTGACGTCGTCCCCACAGTGACCGTACGTACATTTCTCAACCAGAAGCCATGGATTACAGGCAACATCCGCACCGAGCTAAAGGCTAGAGCTGACACTTTTAAGGAGGGGGACACTAATCCTGACACTTATAAGAAATCCTGCTATGCCCTCAGACGAACCATCAAACAGGCAAAGCGCCAAACTAATGTTGAATCCTACTACACTGGCTCTGATGCTCTGATGCTCGTCGGATGAGGCAGGGCTTGAAAACTATTACGGACTACAAAGGGAAACCCAGCAGCGAGCCGCCCCGTAGTCTAAATGGTTACCGCCCCGTAGCACTCACTTTGGTAGCCATGAAGTACTTTGAATTGCTGGTCATGGCTCACAACACCATACCCTAGACCCATTCCAAATCGCATACGGCTCCAACAGATCCTCAGGTGACTCGATCTCAATCACACTCCACACTGCCCTTTCCCACCTGGACAAAAGGAACATCTATTTGAGAATGCTGTTCATTGACTACAGCTCAGCGTTTAACACCATAGTGCCCTCAAAGCGCATCACTAAGGACCCTGGGTCTAAACAGCCCCCTCTGCAACTGGATCCTAGACTTCCTGATGGGCCGCACCCAGGTGGTAAGGGTAGGCAGCAACACCTCACTCTGCAACTGGATCCTAGACTTCCTGATGGGCCGCCCCCAGGTGGTAAGGGTAGGCAACAACACCTCCCTCTGCAACTGGATCCTAGACTTCCTGATGGGCCGCCCCCAGGTGGTAAGGGTAGGCAACAACACCTCCCTCTGCAACTGGATCCTAGACTTCCTGATGGGCCGCCCCCAGGTGGTAAGGGTAGGCAACAACACCTCCCTCTGCAACTGGATCCTAGACTTCCTGATGGGCCGCCCCCAGGTGGTAAGGGTAGGCAACAACACCTCACTCTGCAACTGGATCCTAGACTTCCTGATGGGCCTCCCCCAGGTGGTGAGGGTAGGCAACAACACGTCTGCCACGCTGATCCTCAACCCTGGGGCCCCTCAGGGGTGCGTGCTTAGTTACCTCCTGTATTCCCTGTTCACCCACGACTGTGTGGTCAAACACGACTCCAACACCATCATTAAGTTTGCTGACGACCCAACAGTGGGAGGCCAACAACAATGTGAAAGCCTATAAGGAGGAGGTCAGAGACCTGGCAGTGTTGAGGAGCCAGGACAACAACCTCTCCCTCAATATGAGCAAGAACAAGGAGCTGATTATGGACTATAGGAAAAGGAGGGCCGAACAAGCCCCCATTAACATTGACGGGGCTGAAGTGGAGCAGATCGAGTTCCAAGTTCCTGAATAATTTTGCACGCCCAATTTTTCAGTTTTTGATTTGTTAAAAAAAGTTTGAAATATCCAATAAATGTCGTTCCACTTCATGATTGTGTCCCACTTGTTGTTGATTCTTCACAAAAAATACAGTTTTATATCTTTATGTTTGAAGCCTGAAATGTGGCAAAAGGTCGCAAAGTTCAAGGGGGCCGAATACTTTCGCAAGGCACTGTATGGATGAATCATCAGCATACATGGACACACATGCTTTGTTTAATGCCAGTGGCAGGTCATTGGTCAAAAGAGTAGAGGGCCCAGAGAGCTGCCATGTGGTACACTTCACATGTTTGACATTAGAGAAGCTTCCATTAAAGGAAACCTTTTGAGTTCTATTAGATAGCACTGAATCCACGATATGGCACATGTTTTTTCAACAACAGGTTATGGTCAATAATATCAAAGGCTGCGCTGAAATCTAACAGTACAGCTCCTACAATCTTTTTTATCAATTTCTTTCAACCAATCATCAGTCATTTGTGTCAGTGCAGTACATGTTGTGTGTAAGCATGCTGAAAGTCTGTTGTTCATTTGTTTACAGAGAAATTGTATTTGGTCAAACACAATTTTTTTCCAACAGTTTGCTAAGAGCTGGGAGCAAGCTTATAGGTCTGCTGTTAGAACCAGTAAAGGTCACTTTACCACTCTTGGGTAGCGGAATTACTTTGTCTTCCCTCCAGGCTTGAGGACAAGGACTTCTAGGCTCAGATTAAAGATATGACAGATAGGAGTGGCTATAGTTAGCCACCATCCTCAGTAGCTTTCCATCTAAGTTGTCAATGCCTGGAGGTTTGACATTATTGATTGATAACAAAAAAATGACCTCTCCCACACTAACTTTACAAAATGCATACTGGCAATGCTTTTCTTTCATTCATTTTTTTATGCATGAATACAATTGTTCACTGTTCGTTGTTGGCGTTTCCTAAGTTTGCCCACTTTGCCAATTAAATAATCATTCAAATGAAAGATGGAGTTGAATTTGTCTTTCTGCCAATAATTTCATTTAAAGTACTCAAGTTTCTTTCGATCATTGATCTTGGCTTTGTAATGAAGTTTCTTCTTCTTTTTGTTGAGTTTAGTCACATCATTTCTCAATTTGCAGTAAGTCAGCCAATCAGATGTACAGCCAGACTTATTAGCCACTCCTTTTGCCTCATCTCTTTCAACCATACATTTTTTCAATTCCTCATCAATCCATGGAGCCTTAACAGTTCTAACAGTCAGTACCTAAACAGGTGCATGTTTATCAATAATTGGAAGAAGCAATTTTCATAAAAGTGCAGCGTCTGGATGCTCCTCCTTAATCACATCAGACCAACACATATTTTTAACATCCACATAAGTCCCAGAAAAATATTTTGTATGATCTCTTATACACTATTTTAGGCCCAGATGTTGGAACTTTGTCTTTCCTGGAAATAGCCACTATATTGTGATCACTGATTACTGGGTACAGATACAGCTTAATAACACATTTCTCAGTATTAGTAAAAAGTTTACAAACACTTAGGTTCTAGTCATTAAAACTCGTTTTTCAACCACTCCACAAATTTCTTGTTAACTAACTAAAGTTTTGGTAAGTTGGTTAGGACATCTATTTTGTGCATGACACAAGTCATTTTTCCAACAATTGTTTACAGATTATTTCACTTCCAACTGACTGTATCACAATTCCAGTGGGTCAGAAGTTTACATACACTAAGTTGACTGTACCTTTAAACAGCTTGGAAAATTCCAGAAAATTATGTCATGGCTTTAGAAGCTCCTGATAGGCTAATTGACATAATTTGAGTCATTTGGAGGTGTACCTGTGGATATATTTCAAGTCCTACCTTCAAACTCAGTGCATCTTAGCTTGACATCATGGGAAAATCAAAAGAAATCAGCCAAGATCTCATCCTTGGGAGCAATTTCCAAACGCCTGAAGGTACCACGTTCAACTGTACAAACAATAGTACAGAAGTATAAACACCATGGAACCACGCAGCCGTCATACCGCTCAGGAAGGAGACGCGTTCTGTTCTGTCTCCTAGAGATGCATGTACTTTGGTGCGAAAAGTGCACATCAATCCCAGGACCTTGTGAAGATGCTGGAGGAAACAGGTACAAAAGTATCTATATCCATTAGTAAAACAAGTCCTATATCGACATAACCTGAAAGGCCACTCAGCAAGGAAGAAGCCACTGCTCCAAAACCGCCATAAAAAAGCCAGACTACAGTTTTCAAATGCACTTGGGGACTACTTTTTGGAGAAATGTCCTCTAGTCTGATGAAACAAATATAGAACTGTTTGGCCATAATGACCATCGTTATGTTTGGAGAAAAAGGGGGAGGCTTGCAAGCCAAAGAACACCATCCCAACCGTAAAGCACAGGGGTGGCAGCATCATGTTGTGGGGGTGCTTTGCTGCAGGAGGGGGTGCTTTGCTGCAGGAGGGACTGGTGCGCTTCACAAATAGATGTTATCATGAGGAAGTAAAATTATGTGGATATATTGACGCAACATCTCAAGACATCAGTCAGGAAGTTAAAGCTTGGTCGCAAATGGGTCTTCCAAATGGACAATAACCCCAAACATACTTCCAAAGTTGTGGCAAAATGGCTTAAGGACAAAGTCAAGGTATTGGAGTTGCCATCACATAGCCCTGTCCTCAATCCTATAGAAAATGTGTATAGAATTATTTTTGGCAGAACTGAAAAAGCATGTGCGAGCAAGGAGGCCTACAAACCTGACTCAGTTACACCGGCTCTGTCAGGAGGAAACGGCCATAATTCACCCAACTAATTGTGGGAAGCTTGTGGAAGGATACTCGAAACGGTTGACCCAAGTTAAACAATTTAAAGGCAATGCTACCAAACACTAATTGAGTGTATGTAAACTTCTGATCCATTGGGAATGTGATGGAAGAAATTAAAGGTGAAATAAATTATTCTCTCTACTATTATTCTGACATTTCACATTCTTAAAGTAAAGTGGTGATCCTAACTGACGTAAAACAGGGAATATTTACTAGGATTAAATGTCAGGAATTGTGAAAAACTGATTTTAAATGTAGTTGGCTAAGGTGTATGTAAACTTCTGACTTCAACTGTATATATATTTTTTATAATCCCTGTCCCCGCAGGAGGTCTTTTGCCTTTTGGTTAGTTAACCCACTGTTCCTAGGCCGTCATTGTAAATAAGAATTTGTTCTTAACTGACTTGACTAGTTAAATAAAATAAGTAAATAAAAATAAATTGTTGCTTGTGCGCTGTGGGGTTGAAGCTACGAACCCATAGGCTTGGCTCTCTCATCCCTACCAGGCTTCTGGGAGGGAGGGTGGACAATGAGCCTGTCGTAGCGGATGTAAGCAATGTCCCCACGCGCTCTGGCAGCTTTCATGGCTGGGATCAGTTCTTTCATCTTCAGGATAGTCCTCATTGAGGAAGATATACGTACCTCTCAAGTTCTTGGCTCTTTCCAGAACCGCTACCTTGTCCTTGAACCTCAGGAACTTGACCACTATCGGCCTGGGCCTATCACCTCAATCTTCCTGTGGTCCATCTTCAATTTCTCAGAGATCATTTCCCTCACTTTGTACTCAGACTCCGTCCAGGTCTCATGTGGAGATTCTACAATTCCGTCCAGAACCATGTTGCTCCGTCTTGATTGTCCCTCAAGAGTCTGATTTATCTGTCATTGTAATCATGGATTCACACACAGAACTGATGTCCTCTCTCAATGACTTACAGATTGCTGTCATCTTGTTGCTCTCATGTTTCAACTCATCGAGCTGACCCTGGGAGAACTACAAACTGTTCTTCAGGTCCTGGACTTCTCTGGTCAGGTCGTCCATTCTTTTATTAGTAGAATCCATGAGTATTTGGACAAAACACTTTAAGCTATTTTCTTGTTGTTGTAACAACTGTGTGTAGTCTCCTTTTGTTCATTTTAAAATATCCTTCACATGTGTTTTAGAGAGACACCACTGTCCTCAACAATACTCCCACTGGCTTTGGTCTTTGTCATGGTAGCAACGTAGCTACGCTGTTACTCCTCGCAGTTCCAGACAGGGCAGGTCACAGGGAAGGTTGAACACAACAAACAGCAGGGATCTAGACTGCCACAAACCCGGGACAATCCGCAGTCCTGGGAGTAAAGTGAGTGTGTCTATGTATGTGGAAATCTCAACACTATACACGTCAGCTACTACAGCGACTGAAATGACTGTAACGCTTAACAAAGAGCTGTACTTAGTTTCAGAGTGGGTGGCAAGGGAGAAGTTAGTCACAATACTTTTAGTTTTTTAAATATTTATATAAGGGACACATCATTGACTATACCTCAACTAAATAATGTGGAAACTGTAGAAGTTGAAGTGACTAAACTGCTTGGAGTAAAACCCTGAATTGTAAACTCATGTTCAAATCATATTGATACAACAGAGGGACTTGGGAAAATTGCAATTGTCTCAGAACAAGGCAGACACCCATGCAAACCCCAAAAGACATGCCACCAGAGGTCTCTTCACAGTCCCCAAGTCCAGAACAGACTATGGGAGGCGCACAGTACCACATAGAGCCATGACTACATGGAACTCTATTCAACATCAGGTAACTGATGCAAGCAGATTAAAAAAACAAAACCAGATAGAAAAACACCTTGTGGAACAGCGTGAACTGTGACGAGACTCACATAGGCACAGACACATGCATACACACACATGATAACATGTTATGAATGTATTGTAATGTTTTTAAGATTTTATAACTGCCTTCATTTTTCCAGACCCCAAGAAGAGTAGCTGCTGGCTTGACAGCAGCTAAAGGGGATCGATAATAAATACAAAATCTTTGATCATCTGTACATTTCTCACCCATTCAGGATTATCCGTAGTCATGGTAGCATCCACATTAATGTAGAAATGTTTCGAAATATATTATATTGTTATTTACAGTAAAAGTGACAAATGACAATACATGCTTTTTTCTCTGTTGAATTTCTATTGGGCACAACAAAACAAACTGCAAATGCATCCAACAAGGTTGTTCAAGTTGAGTCTCTAGCTTGGTGTAGTCACTGCATGCTATGAATATGGGACCAAAAACGAAACTTTTTACTACTTTATTTATAAGAATCTCTACACGTGTCGATACATTTACTCCTACCTGTTTGAGGAATATAGCTCAGTATTTGATCTATTTTATACAGTCATTATTGCTCACCTTTATCATGGGTATTAATCATTTCAGACCCCACTGTGTATGTCACATCTTATTGTATTGCTTTACATGTGTTTTCTTGTATGTGAGCCTCAGCTGCCTTAGTACACATCAAATAAAACTATTTTCCTCTATCTACCAGGCTGGTTCTAGACGGGGCCCCCCTCATAGCCATCCATAAGGCCAGGTATTATAAGAGGAAGGATGGTCTGGCGCTGGGCCCCGGAGCCTTTGTGACAGGGTTAGAGTACGCTACAGACTGTCAAGCCACCGTTGTGGGGAAGCCTGAGGGGACATTCTTCCTGGAGGCTCTGAGGGACATTGGCTGTTGTCCTGAAGAGGCCATCATGATTGGAGACGTGAGTCACACTGGAGGACTCCCAAATAATACCCTGTTCCCTATATAGTTGGGTTAGGGTTATCTACAATTAACAAAAATATACATGCAACATGCAACAATTTCAAATATTTTACTGAGTCACAGTTTATATGAGGAAATCAGTCATTTGAAATACATTTATTAGGCCCTAATCTATGGATTTCACATGACTGGGAATACAGATGCACAACATGACCAAAGGTATGTGGACACCTGCTCGTCAAACATCTCACTCCAAAATCATGGGCATTAATATGGTGTTGGTCCCCTCTTTGTTGCTATAACAGCCTCCACTCTTCTGGGAAGGCTTTCCACTAGATGTTGGAACATTGCTGCTATAACAGCCTCCACTCTTCTGGGAAGGCTTTCCACTAGATTTTGGAACATTGCTGCTATAACAGCCTCCACTCTTCTGGGAAGGCTTTCCACTAGATGTTGGAACATTGCTGCTATAACAGCCTCCACTCTTCTGGGAAGGCTTTCCACTAGATTTTGGAACATTGCTGCTATAACAGCCTCCACTCTTCTGGGAAGGCTTTCCACTAGATGTTGGAACATTGCTGCTATAACAGCCTCCACTCTTCTGGGAAGGTTTTCCACTAGATGTTGGAACATTGCTGCTATAACAGCCTCCACTCTTCTGGGAAGGCTTTCCACTAGATGTTGGAACATTGCTGCTATAACAGCCTCCACTCTTCTGGGAAGGCTTTCCACTAGATGTTGGAACATTGCTGCTATAACAGCCTCCACTCTTCTGGGAAGGCTTTCCACTAGATGTTGGAACATTGCTGCTATAACAGCCTCCACTCTTCTAGGGTTGAACATTGCTGCTTTCCACTCTTCTGGGAAGGATGTTGGAACATTGCTGCTATAACAGCCTCCACTCTTCTGGGAAGGCCTTCCACTAGATGTTGGAACATTGCTGCTATAACAGCCTCCACTCTTCTGGGAAGGCTTTCCACTAGATGTTGGAACATTGCTGCTATAACAGCCTCCACTCTTCTGGGAAGGCTTTCCACTAGATGTTGGAACATTGCTGCTATAACAGCCTCCACTCTTCTGGGAAGGCTTTCCACTAGATGTAGGAACATTGCTGCTATAACAGCCTCCACTCTTCTGGGAAGGCTTTCCACTAGATGTAGGAACATTGCTGCTATAACAGCCTCCACTCTTCTGGGAAGGCTTTCCACTAGATGTTGGAACATTGCTGCTATAACAGCCTCCACTCTTCTGGGAAGGCTTTCCACTAGAAGGCTGCTGCTATCTCCACTCTTCTGGGAAGGCTTTCCATAGATGTTGGAACATTGCTGCTATGCTACTCTTCTGGGAAGGCTTTCCACTAGATGTTGGAACATTGCTGCTATAACAGCCTCCACTCTTCTGGGAAGGCCTTCCACTAGATGTTGGAACATTGCTGCTATAACAGCCTCCACTCTTCTGGGAAGGCCTTCCACTAGATGTTGGAACATTGCTGCTATAACAGCCTCCACTCTTCTGGGAAGGCTTTCCACTAGATGTTGGAACATTGCTGCTATAACAGCCTCCACTCTTCTGGGAAGGCTTTCCACTAGATGTTGGAACATTGCTGAAGCCTCCATCTGCCTCCACTCTTCTGGGAAGGCTTTCCACTAGATGTTGGAACATTGCTGCTATAACAGCCTCCACTCTTCTGGGAAGGCTTTCCACTAGATGTTGGAACATTGCTGCTATAACAGCCTCCACTCTTCTGGGAAGGCTTTCCACTAGATGGTTAACAGCCTCCACTCTTCTGGGAAGGCTTTCCACTAGATGTTGGCTAACATTGCTGCTATAACAGCCTCCACTCTTCTGGGAAGGCTTTCCACTAGATGTTGGAACATTGCTGCTATAACAGCCTCCACTCTTCTGGGAAGGCCTTCCACTAGATGTTGGAACATTGCTGCTATAACAGCCTCCACTCTTCTGGGAAGGCTTTCCACTAGATGTTGGAACATTGCTGCTATAACAGCCTCCACTCCTCTGGGAAGGCTTTCCACTAGATGTTGGAACATTGCTGCTATAACAGCCTCCACTCCTCTGGGAAGGCTTTACACCAGATGTTGGAACATTGCTGAGGGGACTTGCTTCCATTCAGCCACAGGAGTATTAGTGAGGTCGGTCACTGATGTTGGGAGATTAGACCTGGCTTAGTCAGCGTTCCAATTCATCGTGTTTGGTTCTGAGCAAACAGTAAAAACTCAAACGGACGAATAGGAAGTGGTCAAACCAAGTTCATTCACCCATTGGGTGAATCTACATCTACAAAGACAAGGTCTGATTTCACAAGCACATATTTATAACATCCTAATAGTCACCTCCTTACAGATCTAGACAGCCAATACATCTCTGTTGCTAAGTGGGAACTACATTTTTCATCTCACTGGTGTAGTCATGGTCCTGCCTGATGCTTGAACCTTCATGGGCGTAGAGGTGTATGTGTGAGATAGGACTGTAGTAGGAGGGTTGTTGTGGTGGGCCCCTCTGGACCCCCTCCCAGAGGTTTCTTCTCACTTCAGCTATTGACTTGACCTCCAGCTGAATTTCTTGCTCCTCCATAGTTCCACAGCTGGTCTGCCTTATCAGAGACTAACTTCCCCATGTCTGACTCAGTAACTTTCCATACAGCCAGTTCTCTATCCACCCTGGTCTGACTCAGTAACTTTCCATACAGCCAGTTCTCTATCCACCCCTCCCCTTGTCTGACTCAGTAACTTTCCATACAGCCAGTTCTCTATCCACCCTTCCCCTTGTCTGACTCAGTAACTTTCCATACAGCCAGTTCTCTATCCACCCTTCCCCTTGTCTGACTCAGTAACTTTCCATACAGCCAGTTCTCTATCCACCCTTCCCCTTGTCTGACTCAGTAACTTTCCATACAGCCAGTTCTCTATCCACCCCTTGTCTGACTCAATAACTTTCCATACAGCCAGTTCTCTATCCACCCCTTGTCTGACTCAGTAACTTTCTATACAGCCAGTTCTCTATCCACCCTTCCCCTTGTCTGACTCAGTAACTTTCCATACAGCCAGTTCTCTATCCACCCCTCCCCTTGTCTGACTCAGTAACTTTCCATACAGCCAGTTCTCTATCCACCCTTCCCCTTGTCTGACTCAGTAACTTTCCATACAGCCAGTTCTCTATCCACCCTTCCCCTTGTCTGACTCAGTAACCTTCTATACAGCCAGTTCTCTATCCACCCTTCCCCTTGTCTGACTCAGTAACCTTCTATACAGCCAGTTCTCTATCCACCCTTCCCCTTGTCTGACTCAGTAACTTTCCATACAGCCAGTTCTCTATCCACCCCTTGTCTGACTCAGTAACTTTCCATACAGCCAGTTGTCTATCTACACTTCCCCTTGTCTGACTCAGTAACTTTCCATACAGCCAGTTCTCTATCCACCCTTCCCCTTGTCTGACTCAGTAACTTTCCATACAGCCAGTTCTCTATCCACCCTTCCCCTTGTCTGACTCAGTAACTTTCCATACAGCCAGTTCTCTATCCACCCCTTGTCTGACTCAATAACTTTCCATACAGCCAGTTCTCTATCCACCCCTTGTCTGACTCAGTAACCTTCTATACAGCCAGTTCTCTATCCACCCTTCCCCTTGTCTGACTCAGTAACTTTCCATACACAGTTCTCTATCCACCCCTTGTCTCTCTATCCATACAGCCAGTTCCTATCCCCTTGTCTGACTCAGTAACTTTCCATACAGCCAGTTCTCTATCCACCCTTCCCCTTGTCTGACTCAGTAACTTTCCATACAGCCAGTTCTCTATCCACCCTTCCCCTTGTCTGACTCAGTAACTTTCCATACAGCCAGTTCTCTATCCACCCCTTGTCTGACTCAGTAACTTTCCATACAGCCAGTTCTCTATCCACCCTTCCCCTTGTCTGACTCAGTAACTTTCCATACAGCCAGTTCTCTATCCACCCTTCCCCTTGTCTGACTCAGTAACTTTCTATACAGCCAGTTCTCTATCCACCCTTCCCCTTGTCTGACTCAGTAACTTTCCATACAGCCAGTTCTCTATCCACCCTTCCCCTTGTCTGACTCAGTAACTTTCCATACAGCCAGTTCTCTATCCACCCTTCCCCTTGTCTGACTCAGTAACTTTCCATACAGCCAGTTCTCTATCCACCCTTCCCCTTGTCTGACTCAGTAACTTTCCATACAGCCAGTTCTCTATCCACCCTTCCCCTTGTCTGACTCAGTAACTTTCCATACAGCCAGTTCTCTATCCACCCTTCCCCTTGTCTGACTCAGTAACTTTCCATACAGCCAGTTCTCTATCCACCCTTCCCTTGTCTGACTCAGTAACTTTCCATACAGCCAGTTCTCTATCCACCCCCTTGTCTGACTCAGTAACTTTCCATACAGCCAGTTCTCTATCCAGTCTGACTCCTATACAGCCAGTTCTCTATCCACCCCTTGTCTGACTCAGTAACTTTCCATACAGCCAGTTCTCTATCCACCCTTCCCCTTGTCTGACTCAGTAACTTTCCATACAGCCAGTTCTCTATCCCCCCTTCCCTTTGTCTGACTCAGTAACTTTCCATACAGCCAGTTCTCTATCCACCCTTCCCCTTGTCTGACTCAGTAACTTTCTATACAGCCAGTTCTCTATCCATCCTTCCCCTTGTCTGACTCAGTAACTTTCCATACAGCCAGTTCTCTATCTACACTTCCCTTTGTCTGACTCAGTAACTTTCCATACAGCCAGTTCTCTATCCATCCTTCCCCTTGTCTGACTCAGTAACTTTCCATACAGCCAGTTCTCTATCCACCCTTCCCCTTGTCTGACTCAGTAACCTTCTATACAGCCAGTTCTCTATCCACCCTTCCCCTTGTCTGACTCAGTAACTTTCCATACAGCCAGTTCTCTATCCACCCCTCCCCTTGTCTGACTCAGTAACTCTCCATACAGCCAGTTCTCTAGCCACCCTTCCCCTTGTCTGACTCAGTAACTTTCCATACAGCCAGTTCTCTATCCACCCTTCCCCTTGTCTGACTCAGTAACCTTCTATACAGCCAGTTCTCTATCCACCCTTCCCCTTGTCTGACTCAGTAACCTTCTATACAGCCAGTTCTCTATCCACCCTTCCCCTTGTCTGACTCAGTAACTCTCCATACAGCCAGTTCTCTAGCCACCCTTCCCCTTGTCTGACTCAGTAACTTTCCATACAGCCAGTTCTCTATCTACACTTCCCTTTGTCTGACTCAGTAACTTTCCATACAGCCAGTTCTCTATCCACCCTTCCCCTTGTCTGACTCAGTAACCTTCTATACAGCCAGTTCTCTATCCACCCTTCCCCTTGTCTGACTCAGTAACTTTCCATACAGCCAGTTATGAAATCAAATCAAATTTATTTATATATCCCTTTGTACATCAGCTGATATCTCAAAGTGCTGTACAGAAACCCAGCGTAAAACCCCAAACAGCAAGCAATGCAGATGTAGAAGCACGGTGGCTAGGAAAAACTCCATTGAAAGGCCAAAACCTAGGAAGAAACCTAGAGACGAACCAGGCTATGTGGGGTGGCCAGTCCTCTTCTGGCTGTGCCGGGTGGAGATTATAGCAGAACATGGCCAAGATGTTCAAATGTTCATAAATGACCAGCATGGTCGAATAATAATAAATTAGAACAGTTGAAACTGGAGCAGCAGCACGGCCAGGTGGACTGGGGACAGCAAGGAGTCATCATGTCAGGTAGTCCTGGAGCATGGTCCTAGGGCTCAGGTCCTCCGAGAGGGAGAAAGAGAGAATTAGAGAGAGCACATGTGGGGTGGACAGTCCTCTTCTGGCTGTGCCGGGTGGAGATTATAACAGAACATGGCCAAGATGTTCAAATGTTCATAAATGACCAGCATGTTCGAATAATAATAAGGCAGAACAGTTGAAACTGGTACAGCAGCACGGCCAGGTGGACTGGGGACAGCAAGGAGTCATCATGTCAGGTAGTCCTGGGGCATGGTCCTAGGGCTCAGGTCCTCAGAGAGAGAGAAAGAGAGAATTAGAGAGAGCACATGTGGGGTGGCCAGTCCTCTTCTGGCTGTGCCGGGTGGAGATTATAACAGAACATGGCCAAGATGTTCAAATGTTCATAAATGACCAGCATGGTTGAATAATAATAAGGCAGAACAGTTGAAACTGGAGCAGCAGCACAGCCAGGTGGACTGGGGACAGCAAGGAGTCATCATGTCAGGTAGTCTTGGGGCATGGTCCTAGGGCTCAGGTCCTCCGAGAGAGAGAAAGAAAGAGAGAAGGAGAGAATTAGAGAACGCACACTTATATTCACACAGGACACCGAATAGGACAGGAGAAGTACTCCAGATATAACAAACTGACCCTAGCCCCCTGACACATAAACTACTGCAGCATAAATACTGGAGGCTGAGACAGGAGGGGTCAGGAGACACTGTGGCCCCATCCGAGGACACCCCCGGACAGGGCCAAACAGGAAGGATAAACCCCACCCACTTTGCCAAAGCACAGCCCCCACACCACTAGAAGGATATCTTCAACCACCAACTTACCATCCTGAGACAAGGCTGAGTATAGCCCACAAAGATCTCCGCCATGGCACAACCCAAGGGGGGGCGCCAACCCAGACAGGATGACCACATCAGTGAATCAACCCACTCAGGTGACGCGCCCCTTCCAGGGACGGCATGAGAGAGCCCCAGTAAGCCAGTGACTCAGCCCCTGTAATAGGGTTAGAGGCAGAGAATCCCAGTGGAAAGAGGGGAACCGGCCAGGCAGAGACAGCAAGGGCGGTTCGTTGCTCCAGAGCCTTTCCGTTCACCCTCCCACTCCTGGGCCAGACTACACTCAATCATATGACCCACTGAAGAGATGAGTCTTCAGTAAAGACTTAAAGGTTGAGACCGAGTTTGCGTCTCTGACATGGGTAGGCAGACCGTTCCATAAAAATGGAGCTCTATAGGAGAAAGCCCTGCCTCCAGCTGTTTGCTTAGAAATTCTAGGGACCTTTAGGAGGCCTGCGTCTTGTGACCGTAGCGTACGTGTAGGTATGTACGGCAGGACCAAATCAGAGAGATAGTTAGGAGCAAGCCCATGTAATGCTTTGTAGGTTAGCAGTAAAACCTTGAAATCAGCCCTTGCTTTGACAGGAAGCCAGTGTAGGGAGGCTAGCACTGGAGTAATATGATCAAATTTTTGGGTTCTAGTCAGGATTCTAGCAGCCGTATTTAGCACTAACTGAAGTTTATTTAGTGCTTTATCCGGGTAGCCGGACAGTAGAGCATTGCAGTTGTCTAACCTAGAAGTGACAAAAGCATGGATTCTTTTTTCTTCATCATTTTTGGACAGAAAGTTTCTGATTTTTGCAATGTTACGTAGATGGAAATAAGCTGTCCTTGAAATGGTCTTGATATGTTCTTCAAAAAGAGAGATCAGGGTCCAGAGTAACGTTCTCTATCCACCCTTCCCCTTGTCTGACTCAGTAACCTTCTATACAGCCAGTTCTCTATCCATCCTTCCCCCTGTCTGACTCAGTAACTTTCCATACAGCCAGTTCTCTATCCACCCTTCCCCTTGTCTGACTCAGTAACTTTCTATACAGCCAGTTCTCTATCCACCCTTCCCCTTGTCTGACTCAGTAACTTTCCATACAGCCAGTTCTCTATCCACCCTTCCCCTTGTCTGACTCAGTAACTCTCCATACAGCCAGTTCTCTATCCACCCTTCCCCTTGTCTGACTCAGTAACTTTCCATACAGCCAGTTCTCTATCCACCCCTTGTCTGACTCAGTAACTTTCCATACAGCCAGTTCTCTATCCACCCTTCCCCTTGTCTGACTCAGTAACTCTCCATACAGCCAGTTCTCTATCCACCCTTCCCCTTGTCTGACTCAGTAACTTTCCATACAGCCAGTTCTCTATCCACCCCTTGTCTGACTCAGTAACTTTCCATACAGCCAGTTCTCTATCCACCCTTCCCCTTGTCTGACTCAGTAACTTTCCATACAGCCAGTTCTCTATCCCCCCTTCCCCTTGTCTGACTCAGTAACTTTCCATACAGCCAGTTCTCTATCCAGCCCCTTCCCCTTGTCTGACTCAGTAACTTTCCATACAGCCAGTTCTCTATCCACCCTTCCCCTTGTCTGACTCAGTAACTCTCCATACAGCCAGTTCTCTATCTACACTTCCCTTTGTCTGACTCAGTAACTTTCCATACAGCCAGTTCTCTATCCACCCTTCCCCTTGTCTGACTCAGTAACTTTCCATACAGCCAGTTCTCTATCCACCCTTCCCCTTGTCTGACTCAGTAACTCTCCATACAGCCAGTTCTCTATCCACCCCTTGTCTGACTCAGTAACTCTCCATACAGCCAGTTCTCTATCCACCCCTTGTCTGACTCAGTAACTTTCCATACAGCCAGTTCTCTATCCACCCCTTGTCTGACTCAGTAACTTTCCATACAGCCAGTTCTCTATCCACCCTTGTCTGACTCAGTAACTTTCCATACAGCCAGTTCTCTATCCACCCCTTGTCTGACTCAGTAACCTTCTATACAGCCAGTTCTCTATCCACCCTTCCCCTTGTCTGACTCAGTAACTTTCCATACAGCCAGTTCTCTATCCATCCTTCCCCTTGTCTGACTCAGTAACTTTCCATACAGCCAGTTCTCTATCTACACTTCCCTTTGTCTGACTCAGTAACTTTCCATACAGCCAGTTCTCTATCCACCCTTCCCCTTGTCTGACTCAGTAACTTTCCATACAGCCAGTTCTCTATCCATCCTTCCCCTTGTCTGACTCAGTAACTTTCCATACAGCCAGTTCTCTATCTACACTTCCCTTTGTCTGACTCAGTAACTCTCCATACAGCCAGTTCTCTAGCCACCCTTCCCTTTGTCTGACTCAGTAACTCTCCATACAGCCAGTTCTCTATCCATCCTTCCCCTTGTCTGACTCAGTAACTTTCCATACAGCCAGTTCTCTATCTACACTTCCCTTTGTCTGACTCAGTAACTTTCCATACAGCCAGTTCTCTATCTACACTTCCCTTTGTCTTACTCAGTAACTCTCCATACAGCCAGTTCTCTATCTACACTTCCCTTTGTCTGACTCAGTAACTCTCCATACAGCCAGTTCTCTATCTACACTTTATTGACCCCATCATGTACATTCCTTTTACATGTAATGTAATCAATATGTATACAGTACCAATAAGTATACAGTACTAATAACTATACAGTACCAGTCAGTATACCGTATCAATAAGTATGCAGTACCAGTCAGTATACAGTACCAATAAGTATACAGTACCAGTAACTATACAGTACCAGTCAGTATACAGTACCAATAAGTATACAGTACCAGTCAGTATACAGTACCAGTCAGTATACAGTACCAATAAGTATACAGTACCAATAACTATACAGTACCAGTCAGTATACAGTATCAATAAGTATGCAGTACCAGTCAGTATACAGTACCAATAAGTATACATTACCAGTCAGTATACAGTACCAATAAGTATACAGTATCAGTCAGTATACAGTACCAATAAGTATACAGTACCAATAAGTATACAGTACCAGTCAGTATACAGTACCAATAACTATACAGTACCAGTCAGTATACAGTACCAATAAGTATACAGTACCAATAAGAATACAGAACCAATAAGTATACAGTACCAGTCAGTATACAGTAAGTCAAGTTTGGACACCTTCTCATTTTTCTTTTTTTCTTTATTTGTGCTATTTTCTACATTGTAGAATAATAGTGAAGACATCAAAACTATGAAATAACACATGGAATCATGTAGTTACCAAAAAAGCGCAAACCAGATGGGATGGGGTATCGCTGCAGAATGCTGTGGTAGCCGTGCTGGTTTATGTGTGCCCTGAATTCTAAGTAAATCACTGACAGTGTCACCAGCAATACAACTTCAATACTTTTTTTTTACCTTTATTTAACCAGGCAAGTCAGTTAAGAACAAATTCTTATTTTCAATGACGGCCTCGGAACAGTGGGTTAACTACCTGTTCAACAATAGATTTGTACCTTGTCAGCTCGGGGGTTTGAACTTGCAACCTTCCGGTCACTAGTCCAACGCTCTAACCACTAGGCTACCCTGCCGCCCAGCAATGCACCCCATAACACCACCTCCATGCTTCATGGTGGGAACCACACATGCAGAGATCATCCGTTCACCGACTCCGCGTCTCACAAAGACACAGCGGTTGGATCCAAAAATCTCAAATTTGGATTCGTCAAACCAAAGGACAAATAATATTTCCACCGGTCTAATGTCCATTGCTCAAGGCTCTTTTTCTTATTGTTGTCCTTTAGTGGTTTTAGTAGATGGCCTCATGTGAGCTCCTCAGTAGAGGTAACTCTAATTAACTTATCCTCTGCAGCAGAGGTAACTCTGGGTCTTCCTTTCCTGTGGCGGTCCTCATTAGAGCGTGTTCCATCATAGCGCTTGATGTTTTTTGCGACTGCACTTGAAGAAACTTTCTAAGTTCTTGACATTTTCCGTATTGACTGACCTTCATGTCTTCAAGTAATGATGGATTGTTGTCTCTCTTTGCTTATTTGAGATGTTCTTGGCATTATATGGACTTGGTCTTTTACCAAATAGGGCTATCGTCTGTATGCCACCCCTACCTTGTCACAACACAAGTGATTGGCTCAAACGCATTAAGAAGGAAAGAAATTCCACAAATTAACTTTTGCAAAAGCCACACCTGTTAATTGAAATGCATTCCAGGTGACTACCTCAAGAAGATGGTTGAGAGAATGCCAAGAGTGTGCAAAGCTGTTAAGGCAAACAGTGGCTACTTTGAAGAATCTCAAATATAATATATATTTAGATTTGTTTAACACTTTTTTGGTTACTACAAGATTCCATGTGTTATTTCATAAGTGTTGAGGTCTTCACTATTATTCTACAATTGAGAAAATAGTAAAAATTAAGAAAAACCCTTGAATGAGAAGGTGTCCAAACTTTTGACTGGTACTGTATTTAAATAAGGTAAACTCAGCAAAAAAAGAAACGTCCTCTCACTGTCAACTGAGTTTATTTTCAGCAAACTTAACATGTGTAAATATTTGTATGAACATAAGATTCAACAACTGAGATATAAACTGAACATGTTCCACAGACATGTGATTAACAGAAATGTCCTTGAAGGAGAGGCGGACCAAAACGCAGCGTGGTTATATTGATTCATGTTTAATAAAAAAAGATGAACACTACAAAACAATAAACGTGGAAAACCAAAAACAGCCCTATCTGGTGCAAACACAGAGACAGAAACAATCACCCACAAACACAAAGTGAAACCCAGGCGACCGAAGTATGATTCTCAGAGACAACTAATGACACCTGCCTCTGATTGAGAACCATACTAGGCCGAAACATAGAAATACCCAAATCATAGAAAAACAAACATAGACTGCCCACCCCAACTCACGCCCTGACCATACTAAATAATGATAAAACAAAGGAAATAAAGGTCAGAACGTGACAGTCCTTGAACAAAGGGGAGGTCAAAATCAAAAGTAACAGTCAGTATCTGGTGTGGCCACCAGCTGCATTAAGTACTGCAGTGCATCTCCTCCTCATGAGCTGCACCAGATTTACCAGTTCTTGCTGTGAGATGTTACCCCACTCTTCCACCAAGACACCTGCAAGTTCCCGGACATTTCTGGGGGAAATGGCCCTAGCCCTCACCCTCGATTCAACAGGTCCCAGACGTGCTCAATGTGATTGAGATCCGGGCTCTTCGCTGGCCATGGAAGAACACTGACAATCACGCACAGAACGAGCAGTATGGCTGGTGGCATTGTCATGCTGGAGGGTCATGTCAGGATGAGCCTGCAGGAAGGGTACCACATGAGGGAGGAGGATGTCTTCCCTTTTTATTTATTTATTTATTTTGTATTTTTGATTTCACCTTTATTTAACCAGGTAGGCCAGTTGAGAACAAGTTGTCATTTACAACTGCGACCTGGCCAAGATAAAGCCAAGCAGTGCAACACAAACAACAACAGAGAGTATCACATAAACGTACAGTCAATAACACTAACCAATTTGTAAGTCGCTCTGGATAAGAGCGTCTGCTAAATGACTTAAATGTAAATGTAAAATGTAACACAACAGAAAAATCTATGTATGCAAATGTAGGGAGGTAGGCAACAAATAGACCATAGAGGCGAAATAATTACAATTTAGCATTGACACTGGAGTGATAGATGTGCAAGTGGAGATACTGGGGTGCAAAAGAGCAAGAGTGTGAGTAACAATATGGGGATGAGGTAGTTGGGTGTGCTATTTACAGATTGGCTGTGTACAGGTACAGTGATCGGTAAGCTGCTCTGACAGCTGATGCTTAAAGTTAGAGAGGGATATATAAGACTCCAGCTTCAGTGATTTTTGCAATTCCTTCCAGTCATTGGCAGCAGAGAACTGGAAGGAAAGGCAGTCAAAGGACCTGCTGGAGCGCGTGCGACGGGTGGGTGTTGCTATGGTGACCAGTGAGCTGAGATAAGGCGGGGCTTTACCTAGCAAAGACTTATAGCTGACCTGGAGCCAGTGGGTTTGGCAACAAATTTTTAGTGAGGGCTAGCCAACGAGAGCATACAGGTAGCAGTGGTGGGTAGTATACGGGGCTTTGGTGACAAAACAGATGGCACTGTGATAGACTACATCCGGTTTGCTGAGTATAATGTTGGAGGCTATTTTGTAAATGATATCGCCGAAGTCAAAGATGGGTAGGATAGTCAGTTTTACGAGGGTATGTTTGGCAGCATGAGTGAAGGAGGCTTTGTTGTGAAATAAAAAGCCGATTTCTAGATTTAATTTTGTATTGGAGATGTTTGATATGAGTCTGGAAGGAAAGTTTACAGTCTAACCAGACACCGAGGTATTTGTAGTTGTCCACATACTCTAGGTCAGAACCGTCCCGAGTAGTGATGCTATTCGGGCGGGAGGGTGCGGGCAGCAATCGGTTGAAGAGCATGCACTTAGTTTTACTAGCATTTAAAAGCAGTTGGAGGCCACGGAAGGAGTGTTGAACAGGCAGTTAACCCACTGTTCCTAGGCCGTCATTGAAAATAAGAACTTGTTCTTAACTGACTTGCCTGGTTAAATAAAGGTATAAAAAATAAAATAAAAAATTGCCTACCATCTGTAAGCTGTTAGTTCCACAGGTACATGTTCATTAATTGTTTATGGTTCACTGAACAAGAATGGGAAACAGTGTTTAAACCCTTTACAATGAAGATCTGTGAAGTTATTTGCATGTTTATGAATTATCTTTGAAAGACAGGGTACTGAAAAGGACACGTTACTTTCATTTCTGATACATTTGCAAATATTTCTAAAAACCTGACAGCTCTGTTCGATGAGCATTCAACTCTTAGTGATGGTTGATTGCTTCATTTTTGCAAATCTTATAATAAATATGTTGTTTGAAAAAATCTGCAGTCTCTCTTCTTATAGAATTGATCTGACACCATAGAGCTCGGAGACACAATTGTGTCAAGAAACACATCTGGGGAAGGGTACAAATAACATTCTGCAGTATTGAAGGTTCCCAAGAACACATTGGCCTCCATCAGTCTTAAATGGAAGAAGTTTGGAACCACCAAGCCTCTTCCTAGAGCTGGCCTCCCAGCCAAACTGTGCAATCGGGGGAGAAGGACCTTGGTCAGGGAGGTGACCAAGAACCCGACAGAGCTCTAGAGTTCCTCTGTGGAGAAGGGAGAACCTTCCAGAAGGACAACCATCTCTGTAGCACTCCACTAATCAGGCCTTTATTTTAGAGTGGCCAGACGGAAGCCACTCCTCAGTAAAAGACACATGACAGCCCACTTGGAGTTTGCCAAAATGCACCTAGACTCTCAGACCATGAGAAACAAGCTTCTCTGGTCAAATCACATTTTATTGGTCACATACACATGGTTAGCAGATGTTAATGCGAGTGTAACAAAATGCTTGTGCTTCTAGTTTTGACCGTGCCCTCACCACCTCCCTTTTAGGCCGTCTCGTCGTTGTTGGTAATCAAGCCTACCACTGTAGTGTCGTCTGCAAACTTGATGATTGAGTTGGAGGCGTGCATGGCCACGCAGTCATGGGTGAACAGGGAGTACAGGAGAGGGCTCAGAACGCAACCTTGTGTGGCCCCAGTGTTGAGGATCAGCGGGGTGGAGATGTTGTTTCCTACCCTCACCACCTGGGGGCGGCCCGTCAAAGTCCAGGACCCAGTTGCAAAGGGCAGGGTTGAGACCCAGGGTCTCGAGCTTAATGACAAGTTTGGAGGGTACTATGGTGTTAAATGCTGAGCTGTAATCGATTAACAGCATTCTTACATAGGTATTCCTCTTGTACAGATGGAGTGGGAGTGGGTCTATGGTGTCAGGTCGGGTGGAGGTAATATGATCCTTGACTAGTCTCTCAAAGCACTTCATGATGATGGGAGTGAGTGCTACGGGGCGGTAGTCATTTAGCTCAGATACCTTCGCTTTCTTGGGAACAGGAACAATGGTGGCCCTCTTGAAGCTGGTCTGCGCATGCTCTGAAGACTTGGCTAGGAATGCCGTCTGGGCCAGCAGCCTTGCGTGGATTAACACATTTAAATGTTTTACTCACGTTGGCTGCGGTGAAGGAGAGCCCGCAGGTCTTGGTAGCAGGCCGTGTCAGTGGCACTGTATTGTCCTCAAAGCGAGCAAAGAAGTTGTTTAGTTTGTCTGAGCGCAAGACGTTGGTGTCTGCAACGGGGCTGGTTTTCTTTTTGTAGTCTGTGATTGACTGTAGACCCTGCCACATACGTCTCCTGTTTGAGCCATTGTCTCTATACTGACGCTTAGGTTGTTTGATTGCCTTGCGGAGGGAATATAGCTACAATGTTTGTATCCGGTCATGTTTACGGTCGCCTTGCCATGATTTAAAGCAGTGGTTCGCTCTTTCAGTTTTGCATGAATGCTGCCATCAATCCACGGTTTCTGGTTGGGGAAGATTTTAATAGTCACCGTGGGTACATCATCACCGATGCACTTGCTAATAAACTCGCTCATCGAGTCAGCGTTCGGATCAATGTTGTTGTCTGAGTCTATCCGGATGAACTCGATTGAACTCTTTGGTCTGAATGCCAAGTGTCACGTCTGGAGGAAACCTGGCACCATCCCTACGGTGAAGCACGGTGATGGCAGAATCATGCTGTGGGGATGTTTTTCAGCGGAAGGGACTGGCGGACTAATGTCGTGGGAAATTGCAAGATTATATTATAATGCTTGTAAGATTGTTATAATCTTATATAATATTACATTATAATAGTTGTTACATTCGACAGAATAGACTATTGTGTGTGTGTTCCACTGAGGATGGGCCTCTATGAGATAACACGGACAGAGGAGATTTACGATGTCTTTGGGGTGATAAAGCCTAAAGAGCATTCCAGATAACATGAGCTAATGGTTCTGTTCTATGCCGTACCAGGGAGAGACAGTTTCCCTATTGGAGTGAGGGTGCCAGACACTGGTCTTTACAATGAAATCTGTTGACACAGCAGTAACTGTCTGCTATGTTTTATAGATATCAGTCATACAAATCTTAACCTTTGTGAACTGTTCCTAAGATCTGTGGTTCGTCAGTGTAAGTTGTGAGGGGTGTATCTTGGCTATAAAATATCTTTGTACTTTTCTGTAGTCACTTCTCAACGGTTCATTAGAAATAGTGAATTGCTGAAAGTCAAATGCTATTGCAAAGCTTATCATTATTATTAAAGATGTAGTTTAAGTATAACTCTGACTGGTGTGTAGTTTGTAACTCTCCTCATTTGGTAAAGCAGAAATATGCCACCACACTAGTAAGGATCGAGTACTGAGCAACGTACAGAGAGATCCTTGATGATGAAAACCTGCTCCAGAGCGCTCAGGACCTCAGACTGGGGCGAAGGTTCACCTTCCAACAGAACAACTACCCTTGGCACACAGCCAAGACAACGCAGGGGTGGCTTCAGTACAAGTCTCTGAATGTCCTTGAGTGGCCAAGCCAGAGCCCGGACTTGAACCCAATCAAATATTTCTGGAGAGACCTGGAAATAGCTGTGCAGCGACGCTCCCCATCCATCCTGACAGACCTTGAGAGGATCTGTAGAGAAGAATGGGAGAAACTCCCCAAATACAGATGTGCCAAGCTTGTAGCATCATACCCAACAAGACTCGAGGCTGTAATCCCTGCCAAAGGTGCTTCAACAAAGTACTGAGTAAAGGGTGTGAATATGATTTTTTTATAATACATTTGTAAAAATAATATCTAAAAATCTGTTTTTGCTTTGTCATTATAGGGTATTGTGTGTAGATTTTGACGGGTAAAAAACTATTTAATACATTTTAGAAGAAGGCTGTAACCTATCAAAATGTGGAAAAATTCAAGGGGTCTGAATACTTCCCGAAGGCACTGTAGGTTCAGAACTTTTGTGAAACAGCACAGGTGAAAAATATTTAGCAAATAGAACTCGAAACTGGATGGTGTTCAGAGATAGATGGGAGGGGTTGAGGGGAGCTGAAGAATGGAACTAAAAACTAAAAATATATAATTATTGTAAAATGTATAAGCATGAACTGTTGTTGTCCATTAGTTTACTCCAATTAGGGGAGGGAAAGTAGGGTTAGCGGAAAATATATAAAAACTATATATTTAAAATAATATATATTTATACATACACACACACACACACAGTGGCAAGAAAAAGATAAGTTTAATGCTAGCTAGCAAACTTTGCACGTAACAGGTGGTCAGCCTGGCTCCTTGCTGCACTGCCACGCAGTCTCGTGGAGTAACAGGTGGTCAGCCTGCCACGCAGTCTCCTCGTGGAGTAACAGGTGGTCAGCAGTCTCCTCGTGGAGTAACAGGTGGTCAGCCTGCCACACAGTCTCCTCGTGGTAACAGGTGGGTGCCACACAGTCGTGGTAAGTAACAGGTGGTCAGCCTGCCACGCAGTCTCCTCGTGGAGTAACAGGTGGTCAGCCTGCCACACAGTCTCCTCATGGAGTAACAGGTGGTCAGCCTGCCACACAGCTCACAGGTGGTCTCCTCGTGGAGTAACAGGTGGTCAGCCTGCCACACAGTCTCCTCAGGTGGAGTAAGTCTCCTCGTGGGTGGTCAGCCTGCCACACAGTCTCCTCATGGAGTAACAGGTGGTCAGCCTGCCACACAGTCTCCTCGTGGAGTAACAGGTGGTCAGCCTGCCACAGTCTCCTCGTGGAGTAACTCCAGTCTCCTCGTGGAGTAACAGGTGGTCAGCCTGCCACACAGTCTCCTCGTGGAGTAACAGGTGGTCAGCCTGCCACACACGCAGTCTCCTCGTGGAGTAACAGGGTCAGGCCACACAGTCTCCTCGTGGAGTAACAGGTGGTCAGCCTGCCACACAGTCTCCTCATGGAGTAACAGGTGGTCAGCCTGCCACACAGTCTCATCGTGGAGTAACAGGTGGTCAGCCTGCCACGCAGTCTCCTCGTGGAGTAACAGGTGGTCAGCCTGCCACACAGTCTCCATGGAGTAACAGGTGGTGGAGTGGAGTAACAGGTGGTCAGCAGTCTCCCTGTAACAGGTGGTCTCACAGTCTCCTCGTGGAGTAACAGGTGGTCAGCCTGCCACACAGTCTCCTCGTGGAGTAACAGGTGGTCAGCCTGCCACACAGTCTCCTCGTGGAGTAACAGGTGGTCAGCCTGCCACACAGTCTCCTCGTGGAGTAACAGGTGGTCAGCCTGCCACACAGTCTCCTCGTGGAGTAACAGGTGGTCAGCCTGCCACACAGTCTCCTCGTGGAGTGGAGTAACAGGTGGTCAGCCTGCCACACAGTCTCCTCGTGGAGTAACAGGTGGTCAGCCTGCCACACAGTCTCCTCGTGGAGTAACAGGTGGTCAGCCTGCCACACAGTCTCCTCGTGGAGTAACAGGTGGTCAGCCTGCCACACAGTCTCCCGTGGAGTAACAGGTGGTCAGCCTCTCCTCGTGGAGTAACAGGTGGTCAGCCTGCCACACAGTCTCCTCGTGGAGTAACAGTACAGTCTCCTCGTGGAGTAACAGGTGGTCAGCCTGCCACACAGTCTCCTCGTGGAGTAACAGGTGGTCAGCCTGCCACAGTCTCCTCAGTCGTGGAGTAACAGGTGGTCAGCCTGCCACACAGTCTCCTTGTGGAGTAGCAGGTGGTCAGCCTGCCACACAGTGTCCTCGTGGAGTAACAGGTGGTCAGCCTGCCACACAGTCTCCTCGTGGAGTAACAAGTGGTCAGCCTGCCACTCAGTCTCCTCGTGGAGTAACAGGTGGTCAGCCTGCCACACAGTCTCCTCGTAGAGTGCAATTTAATCGGCGTCCAAAAATGCCGATTACCGATTTGTTACGAAAACTTGAAATTGTCCCTAATTAAACGGCCATCCTTCTATTCCGGAGTGGCCCAGTCAGAGTCCTGACCTCAACCCGATTGAGATGCTGTGTCATGACCTCAAGAGACCAGTTCACACCAGACATCCCAAGAATATTGCTGAACTGAAACAGTTTTGTAAAGAGGAATGGTCCACAATTCCTCCTGACCATTTTGCAGGTCTGATCCACAACTACAGAAAACATTTGGTTGAGGTTATTGTTGCCACTGTATGGGGGATTGGAAAAGATGCAGACATTACATTGATAGAATCCACAATCTAACTGCAATATAACATCTAACGTCAATCTGTTTAACAGTATTGTTCAATATCTACCCCCCCTTTACAGGACGCCAGAGACGACGTGGGCGGGGCTCAAAACATTGGCATGCTGGGAATTGTAGTCAGAACCGGTAAGAGACATGACATTGCTTCATAACTCATAGAAAACCTCTTTAAAAGCATTCTAAAAGCAACTAATGCCAATCATTTATATTGATTCATAGCATGTTGTCTTCTATAGGTAAATACAGAGTTGGAGATGAGGGTAAAATTAATCCTCCACCATACCTGACCTGTGACAGCTTCACTCAAGCTGTGGACCACATCCTCCAACACATCCTTTAACTATGATTCTCTCACTATTAGATCATTTAGACATGGGTATATCTCATCATGTTGCAGTCCCACACCAGACTAGCACCTCCTCTAGTCCCACATCAGACTAACACCTCCTCTAGTCCCACACCAGACTGTAACACCTCCTCCAGTCCCACACCAGACGAGCACCTCCTCTAGTCCCACACCAGACGAGCACCTCCTCTAGTCCCACACCAGACTAACACCTCCTCTAGTCCCACACCAGACTGTAACACCTCCTCTAGTCCCACACCAGACTAACACCTCCTCTAGTCCCACACCAGAATAACACCACCTCTAGTCCCACACCAGACTACACCTCTAGTCCCACACCAGACTGTAACACCTCCTCTAGTCCCACACCAGATTAACACCTCCTCTAGTCCCACACCAGACTGTAACACCTCCTCTAGTCCCACACCAGATTAACACCTCCTCTAGTCCCACACCAGACTGTAACACCTCTAGTCCCACACCAGACTGTAACACCTCCTCTAGTCCCACACCAGACTAACACCTCCTCTAGTCCCACACCAGACTAACACCTCCTCTAATCCCACACCAGACTGTAACACCTCCTCTAGTCCCACACCAGACTGTAACACCTCGTCTAGTCCCACACCAGACTAACACCTCCTCTAGTCCCACACCAGACTGTAACACCTCTAGTCCCACACCAGACTAACACCTCCTCTCATCCCACACCAGACTAACACCTCTTCTACTCTCACACCAGACTGTAACACCTCCTCTAGTCCCACACCAGACTAGCACCTCCTCTAGTCCCACACCAGACTAACACCTCCTCTAGTCCCACACCAGACTAACACCTCCTCTAGTCCCACACCAGACTAGCACCTCCTCTAATCCCACACCAGACTGTAACACCTCTAGTCCCACACCAGACTGTAACACCCCCTCTAGTCCCACACCAGACTGTAACACCTCCTCTAGTCCCACACCAGACTAACACCTCCTCTAGTCCCACACCAGACTGTAGCACCTCCTCTAGTCCCACACCAGACTGTAACACCTCCTCTAGTCCCACACCAGACTGTAACACCTCCTCTAGTCCCACACCAGACTAACACCTCCTCTAGTCCCACACCAGACTAACACCTCCTCTCGTCCCACACCAGACTGTAACACCTCCTCTAGTCCCACACCAGACTGTAACACCTCCTCTAGTCCCACACCAGACTGTAACACCTCCTCTAGTCCCACACCAGACTGTAACACCTCCTCTAGTCCCACACCAGACTGTAACACCTCTAGTCCCACACCAGACTGTAAGTCCCTCACAGACTAACACCTCCTCTAGTGCCACACCAGACTAACACCTCCTCTCGTCCCACACCAGACTGTAGCACTGTCCCACACCAGACCACCTCCTCTAGTCCCACACCAGACTGTAACACCTCCTCTAGTCCCTCACCAGACTGTAACACCTCCTCTAGTCCCACACCAGACTGTAACACCTCTAGTCCCACACCAGACTGTAACACCTCTAGTCCCACACCAGACTGTAACACCTCCTCTCGTCCCACACCAGACTGTAACACCACTAGTCCCACACCAGACTGTAACACCTCCTCTAGTCCCACACCAGACTAACACCTCCTCTAGTCCCACACCAGACTAACACCTCCTCTAGTCCCACACCAGACTGTAGCACCTCCTCTAGTCCCACACCAGACTGTAACACCTCCTCTAGTCCCACACCAGACTAACACCTCCTCTAGTCCCACACCAGACTAACACCTCCTCTAGTCCCACACCAGACTGTAGCACCTCCTCTAGTCCCACACCAGACTGTAACACCTCCTCTAGTCCCACACCAGACTGTAACACCTCCTCTAGTCCCTCACCAGACTAACACCTCCTCTAGTCCCACACCAGACTGTAACACCTCTAACATCTCACACTCCATCTAACTATGGCTGCTGTGTTCCTCATCTAACTGAGGTTAGGGTTAAGGTGCTGTGTTGATGAATAGGTAGTGTTAGGGTTCTGTGTTGATGAATAGATACTGGGATAACAAGACTGCATCAAACCTTTGCACTTGTGAAGAGTGTTTAAAATGGCATTTTCTGAAAAATGTCTTGTGTGTAATCATGTTTATAAAAACAGTGATCATGACTAGTACTACCAATGACTCATATTGTCTTTAATTGAACATAGAGAATCCATTCAGCTGTATAAAACACACACTGGGTTCTGTCTCAGACAAGCCCTATGTACAGACACACTGGGTTCTGTCTCAGACAAGCCCTATGTACAGACACACTGGGTTCTGTCTCAGACAAGCCCTATGTACAGACACACTGGGTTCTGTCTCAGACAAGCCCTATGTACAGACACACTGGGTTCTGTCTCAGACAAGCCCTATGTACAGACACACTGGGTTCTGTCTCAAACAAGCCCTATGTACAGACACACTGGGTTCTGTCTCAGACAAGCCCTATGTACAGACACACTGGGTTCTGTCTCAGACAAGCCCTATGTACAGACACACTGGGTTCTGTCTCAGACAAGCCCTATGTACAGACACACTGGGTTCTGTCTCAGACAAGCCCTATGTACAGACACACTGGGTTCTGTCTCAGACAAGCCCTATGTACAGACACACTGGGTTCTGTCTCAGACAAGCCCTATGTACAGACACACTGGGTTCTGTCTCAGACAAGCCCTATGTACAGACACACTGGGTTCTGTCTCAGACAAGCCCTATGTACAGACACACTGGGTTCTGTCTCAGACAAGCCCTATGTACAGACACACTGGGTTCTGTCTATGTACAGACACAGACAAGCCCTATGTACAGACACACTGGGTTCTGTCTCAGACAAGCCCTATGTACAGACACACTGGGTTCTGTCTCAGACAAGCCCTATGTACAGACACACTGGGTTCTGTCTCAGACAAGCCCTATGTACAGACACACTGGGTTCTGTCTCAGACAAGCCCTATGTACAGACACACTGGGTTCTGTCTCAGACAAGCCCTATGTACAGACACACTGGGTTCTGTCTCAGACAAGCCCTATGTACAGACACACTGGGTTCTGTCTCAGACAAGCCCTATGTACAGACACACTGGGTTCTGTCTCAGACAAAGCCCTATCAGACAAGTACAGACACACTGGGTTCTGTCTCAGACAAGCCCTATGTACAGACACACTGGGTTCTGTCTCAGACAAGCCCTATGTACAGACACACTGGGTTCTGTCTCAGACAAGCCCTATGTACAGACACACTGGGTTCTGTCTCAGACAAGCCCTATGTAGAGACACACTGGGTTCTGTCTCAGACAAGCCCTATGTACAGACACACTGGGTTCTGTCTCAGACAAGCCCTATGTACAGACACACTGGGTTCTGTCTCAGACAAGCCCTATGTACAGACACACTGGGTTCTGTCTCAGACAAGCCCTATGTACAGACACACTGGGTTCTGTCTCAGACAAGCCCTATGTACAGACACACTGATCTATTACATTGTATTGCTAATCTAAGATGCTCATTGCTACAGATATGTACAGTGCATTCGGAAAGTATTCAGACCCCTTGACCTTTTCCACATTTTGTCACGTTACTGCCTTATTCTAAATTTGAAAAAATAATAATCATATATAATAATCATATATCAATCAATTTTTTTAGATGAAAGAAATTCTGACCCTTTACTCAGTACTTTGTTGAAACGCCTTTGGCAGCAATTACATATATAATCAATATGACCAATCATATATAATAATCATATATCATATATCATATATATATGATATATGATATATATCATCATATATCAATCAATTTTTTTAGATGAAAGAAATTCTGACCCTTTACTCAGTACTTTGTTGAAACGCCTTTGGCAGCAATTACAGTCTTGAATCTTCTTGGGTATGACGCTACAAGCTTGGCACACCTGTATTTGGGGAGTTTCTTCCATTCTTCTCTGCAGATCCTCTCAAGCTCTGTCAGGTTGGATGGGGAGTGTCGCTGCACAGCTATTTTCAGGTCTCTCCAGAGATGTTAGAGTACGGGCTCTGGCTGGACCACTCAAGGACATTCAGACTTGTCCTGAAGCCACTCCTGATTGTCTTGGCTGTGTGATTAGGGTCGTAGTCCTGTTGGAAGGTGAACCCCCACCCCAGTCTGAGGTCCTGAGTGCTCTGGACCAGGTTTTCCTCAATTATCTTTCTGTACTTTGCTCCGTTCATCTTTCTCTCAATCCTGACTAGTCTCCCAGTCCCTGCCACTGAAAAACATACCCTCATGCCACCACCATGCTTCACCGTAGAGATGGTGTCAGGTTTCCTCCAGGCTTGACACTTGGCATTCAGGCTAAGGAGTTCAATATTGGTTTCATAAGACCAGAGAATCTTGTTTCTCATGGTCTGAGAGTCTAGGTGCCTTTTTACAAATTCCAAGTGGGCTGTCATGTGCCTTTTACTGAGGAGTGGCAACTACCATGAAGGCCTAATTGGTGGGATGCTGCAGAGATGGTTGTCCTTCTGGAAGGTTGTCCCATCTCCACAGAGGAACTCTAGAACTCTGTCAGAATGACCATCGGGTTCTTGGTCACCTCCCTGACCAAGGCCCTTCTCCCCTGATTGCTCAGTTTGGCAGGGCGGCCAGCTCTAGGAAGAGTCTTGGTGGTTCCAAACTTCTTCCATTTAAGAATGATGGAGGGCGCTGTGTTCTTGGGGATCTTCAATGCTGCAGACATTTTTTGGTACACTTCCCAGATCTGTTTCTTGACACAATCCTGTCTCAGAGCTCTAAGGACAATTCCTTAGACGTCATAGCTTGGTTTTTACTCTGACATGCACTGTCAACTGTGGGACCTCATATACACAGGTGTGTGTCTTTCCAAATCATGTCCAATCAATTTAATTTATCACAGATGGACTCGAATCAAGTTGTAGAAACATCTCAAGGATGGTCAACGAAAACAGGATGTCCCTGAGCACAATTTCGAGCCTCATAGCAAAGGGTGTGCATGGTGTTTCCTCTGACACATTGGTGCGGCTGGCTTCTGGGATGGATGCGCCCGCTGTGTTAAGAAGCAGTGCGGCTTGGTTAGGTTGTGTATCGGAGGACACATGACTTTCAACTTTCGTCTCTCCCGAACCCGTACGGGAGTTGTACCAATGAGAAAAGATAGTAGCTACTAAACAATTGGATACCACGAAATTGGGGAGAAAAGGGGTAAAATTTAAATAATGAAATAAAAAGTAAAAAATATATATTTTGAATACATTTTAAATTAAGGTTGTAAAATAACAAAATGTGTAAAAAGTCAAGGGGTCTGAATACTTTCTGAAGGCACTGTATATTGCTATGTTGAGTGTGTCACACAGACTCGTACTCAGTCTCCCAGGCGGTGTATTTGTCTAGAAGGTTCCTGGCCGAGGGTTTGGTGTGAGCGATCACCTCCAGGAAGTCCTCTGTTGTCACAGTTTCCAGGTGAATGACAGGCATGTTGCAGCTCCCTGTAAGGGGAGGAGTGGTATTATTAATAACGGATAGCCGTCCTATCACCACGGCCGTCATTTCCAGATGATTCTACATGCTAAATCTACTGCACACAGCCAAGTGCTACTGAAAAAACGAAATCCTCAATTTTTTGTCAATACCGTTGTTTTCAGCTGAGTAAAAATTACAATGTAACCCTGCTGGTGGCTCTCTAGAGCATCTAATATCCTCCTGACTGGTCTCAAGGCTGTTTCCTTACCCTGCTGGTGGCTCTCTAGAGCATCTAATATCTTCCTGACTGGTCTCAGGGCTGTTTCCTTACCCTGCTGGTGGCTCTCTAGAGCATCAAATATCTTCCTGACTGGTCTCAGGGCTGTTTCCTTACCCTGCTGGTGGCTCTCTAGAGCATCTAATATCATCCTGACTGGTCTCAGGGCTGTTTCCTTACCCTGCTGGTGGCTCTCTAGAGTCTTCTGACTGGTCTCATGGCTGTTTCCTTACCCTGCTGGTGGCTCTCTAGAGCATCAAATATCATCCTGACTGGTCTCAGGGCTGTTTCCTTACCCTGCTGGTGGCTCTCTAGAGCATCTAATATCTTCCTGACTGGTCTCAGGGCTGTTTCCTTACCCTGCTGGTGGCTCTCTAGAGCATCAAATATCTTCCTGACTGGTCTCATGGCTGTTTCCTTACCCTGCTGGTGGCTCTCTAGAGCATCAAATATCTTCCTGACTGGTCTCAGGGCTGTTTCCTTACCCTGCTGGTGGCTCTCTAGAGCATCAAATATCTTCCTGACTGGTCTCATGGCTGTTTCCTTACCCTGCTGGTGGCTCTCTAGAGCATCAAATATCTTCCTGACTGGTCTCATGGCTGCTTCTTTACACACCAGCCTGATATCAGAGCCAGAGTATCCTTCCGTCGCCTAGAATATATAGATATTAGTATTAATATATCAAGACAACACCATCTATTACTACTACAACTAGCTAACTTACTCTGATACAAGAAACCATCTATCACTTAACTACTATACAATTTCAATTAACAGGTGTGCCTTGTTAGAAGTTCTTAATGCGTTTGAGCCAATCAGTTGTGTTGTGACAAGGTAGGGGTGGTGTACAGAAGATGGTCTTTTACCAAACAAGCTAAGTCCATATTATGGCAAGAACAGCTTTTTAGTAGTCAATATTTTGGTCAACAGAGATGTGAGATCCCACTGTTCCTCCCCCCTACCTGTGCAATCATCTTATAGTCCAGCTCGGTGCGTAGCTCCACCCCTCCAGTGCAGCTGAGTGGAGGCAGCCAATGAGAGACCATGGCCTGTCGGGCATTGCCAGAGGGAAGGCCAACCAGAATCCTTTTCTCCAGACGTCTCAGCATGGCATGATCCAGCTCCCTGAGAAGACGAAGAGAGACATAGGGAGAAACCTCTTCTGTTACCGAGACCACCTGTCATACCTGTAACCCTCCTGACCCTGTAGGTGTTGAACCCTGACTCTCTACCTGCTCCTAGATCAACACCCTGAGCAGCTTGATAAATACGGTTCCAGTTCTTCTGAGCTTACCAGGGCAGGTTAGAGGCTGCCAGGACTTACCAGGGCAGGTTAGAGGATGCCAGGGCTTACCAGGGCAGGTTAGAGGATGCCAGGGCTTACCAGGGCAGGTTAGATGATGCCAGGACTTACCAGGGCAGGTTAGAGGCTGCCAGGACATATGCCAGGTCTTACCAGGGCAGGTTAGAGGCTGCCAGGACATACGCCAGGTCTTACCAGGGCAGGTTAGAGGCTGCCAGGACATACGCCAGGTCTTACCAGGGCAGGTTAGAGGCTGCCAGGACATACGCCAGGTCTTACCAGGGCTGGTTAGGAGAGCTGCCAGGACATACGCCAGGTCTTACCAGGGCAGGTTAGAGGCTGCCAGGACATACGCCAGGTCTTACCAGGGCAGGTTAGAGGCTGCCAGGACATACGCCAGGTCTTCAGGTTAAGGCTGCCAGGACAGCCAGGTCTAATCAGGGCAGGTTAGAGGCTGCCAGGACTTACCAGGGCAGGTTAGAGGTTGCCAGGACATACGCCAGGTCTTACCAGGGCAGGTTAGAGGCTGCCAGGACATACGCCAGGTCTTACCAGGGCAGATTAGAGGCTGCCAGGCCATACGCCAGGGCTTACCAGGGCAGGTTAGAGGCTGCCAGGACATACGCCAGGTCTTACCAGGGCAGGTTAGAGGCTGCCAGGACATACGCCAGGTCTTACCAGGGCAGGTTAGAGTCTGCCAGGACATACGCCAGGTCTTACCAGGGCAGGTTAGAGGCTGCCAGGACATACGCCAAATCTTACCAGGGCAGGTTAGAGGCTGCCAGGACATACGCCAGGTCTAATCAGGGCAGGTTAGAGGCTGCCAGGACTTACCAGGGCAGGTTAGAGGTTGCCAGGACATACGCCAGGTCTTACCAGGGCAGGTTAGAGGCTGCCAGGACATACGCCAGGTCTTACCAGGGCAGATTAGAGGCTGCCAGGCCATACGCCAGGGCTTACCAGGGCAGGTTAGAGGCTGCCAGGACATACGCCAGGTCTTACCAGGGCAGGTTAGAGGCTGCCAGGACATACGCCAGGTCTTACCAGGGCAGGTTAGAGTCTGCCAGGACAAACACCAGGTCTCACCAGGTTAGGTTAGAGGCTGCCAGGACAAACGCCAGGTCCCACCAGGGTAGATTAGAGGCTGCCAGGACAAATGCCAGGTTCTCACCAGGGCAGGTTAGAGGCTGCCAGGACTTACCAGGGTAGGTTAGAGGCTGCCAGGACAAACGCCAGGACTCATCAGGGTAGGTTAGAGGCTGCAAGGACAAACGCCAGGTCTCACCAGGGTAGGTTAGAGAGTGTCAGGACAAATACCAGGTCTCACCAGGGCAGGTTAGAGGATGCCAGGACTTTCCAGGGTAGGTTAGAGGATGCCAGGACAAATGCCAGGACCTACCAGTATCGTGTCTTTACTATCATTAACTGAAGACCCCTCCAGTGCAGCTGAGTGGAGGCAGCCAATGAGAGACCATGGCCTGTCGGGCATTGCCAGAGGGAAGGCCAACCAGAATCCTTTTCTCCAGACGTCTCAGCATGGCATGATCCAGCTCCCTGAGAAGACGAAGAGAGACATAGGGAGAAACCTCTTCTGTTACCGAGACCACCTGTCATACCTGTAACCCTCCTGACCCTGTAGGTGTTGAACCCTGACTCTCTACCTGCTCCTAGATCAACACCCTGAGCAGCTTGATAAATACGGTTCCAGTTCTTCTGAGCTTACCAGGGCAGGTTAGAGGCTGCCAGGACTTACCAGGGCAGGTTAGAGGATGCCAGGGCTTACCAGGGCAGGTTAGAGGATGCCAGGGCTTACCAGGGCAGGTTAGATGATGCCAGGACTTACCAGGGCAGGTTAGAGGCTGCCAGGACATATGCCAGGTCTTACCAGGGCAGGTTAGAGGCTGCCAGGACATACGCCAGGTCTTACCAGGGCAGGTTAGAGTCTGCCAGGACAAACACCAGGTCTCACCAGGTTAGGTTAGAGGCTGCCAGAGGCTGCCAGGACTTACCAGGGCAGGTTAGAGGCTGCCAGGACATATGCCAGGTCTTACCAGGGCAGGTTAGAGGCTGCCAGGACATACACCAGGTCTTACCAGGGCAGGTTAGAGTCTGCCAGGACAAACACCAGGTCTCACCAGGTTAGGTTAGAGGCTGCCAGGACAAACGCCAGGTCCCACCAGGGTAGATTAGAGGCTGCCAGGACAAATGCCAGGTTCTCACCAGGGCAGGTTAGAGGCTGCCAGGACATACGCCAAATCTTACCAGGGCAGGTTAGAGGCTGCCAGGACATACGCCAGGTCTAATCAGGGCAGGTTAGAGGCTGCCAGGACTTACCAGGGCAGGTTAGAGGTTGCCAGGACATACGCCAGGTCTTACCAGGGCAGGTTAGAGGCTGCCAGGACATACGCCAGGTCTTACCAGGGCAGATTAGAGGCTGCCAGGCCATACGCCAGGGCTTACCAGGGCAGGTTAGAGGCTGCCAGGACATACGCCAGGTCTTACCAGGGCAGGTTAGAGGCTGCCAGGACATACGCCAGGTCTTACCAGGGCAGGTTAGAGTCTGCCAGGACAAACACCAGGTCTCACCAGGTTAGGTTAGAGGCTGCCAGGACAAACGCCAGGTCCCACCAGGGCAGATTAGAGGCTGCCAGGACAAATGCCAGGTTCTCACCAGGGCAGGTTAGAGGCTGCCAGGACTTACCAGGGTAGGTTAGAGGCTGCCAGGACAAACGCCAGGACTCATCAGGGTAGGTTAGAGGCTGCAAGGACAAACGCCAGGTCTCACCAGGGTAGGTTAGAGAGTGTCAGGACAAATACCAGGTCTCACCAGGGCAGGTTAGAGGATGCCAGGACTTTCCAGGGTAGGTTAGAGGATGCCAGGACAAATGCCAGGACCTACCAGTATCGTGTCTTTACTATCATTAACTGAAGACTTATAGTTTTTTCTCAAAGATTCTCTGTAATTAGTTATTACGCGATTAGACTGATTAATCATGTAACCGTAATTACTAGGAAGTTGGGGCACCAAGGAAAAATATTCTGATTACAAAGTTATAATTTCCTAAAATAACTTTTCAGATATTTTCATATCTGATCCATAGTCTTCTGATTAATGAATGATTTACTTTACCTCACGTTAGTCTCATTCCAAACGTCGTAAATTGTCATGTATGAGTCATCCATACATCAATTGTCTTAAATAATGTATTTATTACTAAGTAATTCACAGAAATGCATAAACAAACAGTAAATGTGGTTACATGAAATGAGAATGTGCCCTAATGGGCTAAACCGACATGGCGGCTTGTTAGACAAAAGGGGAAGTGGGGGTCGACTAAGAAGTCACTACAGAGTGATAATTATAACAATTGAAATGTTAATCCTTTGCACATTGAACGTTCACTCATTCGGGAACAATTGCAATCAATATATATATTTACACTCAGTGTGTCGTCTTGATCGCTGGTGAAAAGTTCATTTATTTTGTAGAAATAGTGGATAGTTCAGAGTGACATTAATTAGTTTCGTTATAGAATGGTTGTTTCGGCAGTTGTCATTCTTCGCGTTCAATGATACCGAATTCCTAGCTGCAGACTAGTAATTAATATCAAAGACTTATTCTGTCGGTATCGATAGTCTAAGAGTTTAACCACGTGGTATGGTTATGTCACATTCTGACCTTAGTTCCTTTGATTTGTCTTTGTTTTAGTATGGTCAGGGTATGAGTTGGGTGGTTTGTCTATGTTCCGTTTTCTATGTTGTGTTTTGCGTTTGGCCTGGTATGGTTCTCAATCAGAGGCAGGTGTCGTTAGTTGTCTCTGATTGGGAATCATACTTAGGTAGCCTTTTTCCACCTGTGTTTCGTGGGTGTTTATTTTCTGTGTCTGTGTGTTCCACACGGAACTGTTTCGGTTGGTTATTTCACGTGTCGTTTATTGTTTTGTTTCAGTGTTCGTTTGTTTTAATAAAGAGCATGAACACGTATGATGTTGCGCATTGGATCTCCGATCCTTACTACTCCTCCTCGCCGCCCGTCTGTCCTGAGCGGCTCGTCTGTCCGGAGCGGCCTGTCAGCCAGGAGCGACCGGAGTCGTCCTTCACTCCGGCACAGACCTCGGTCTGGGGACCCAAGCAATGGGTCCCGAATGGACAGGAGACTCCTTAGGCAGATGTTGACAACGCACACACACTCATGAATTATATATAATTACATTCATTCCCCAATGAGCGGCATTGTGGCACTAAGTGATGGTTGTATGGGGACTTTGTTTATTGTTTTTGTCTATCACTTCCTAAGTGTCAAAGGATCTGACCCGAAAAGGAATGAAAGCATAAACAAAAGATATACAAAATATAGTTCTTACACAAAAATCATCTAATTGGACAATACACTATATACGTCCAATGTTCTGGCAAAATGACTATCATGACATTGTCTCTAATGCCATATCTAGGGCTTTCCTACTTGGTGTGTTGCTTAGGCACTATCCTAAGTTGATAACTATATGATACGTTTACAGCTGTAAGGCACTAGTTTTGGCAGTCTACAGGGATGACCTATGGACTTCTGGGAAGAAAACTGGTGAGTGCTGTAGCTGTAGAGTCAAAGGCCGAGAAGTAAATGTTCAACTTTACTAAGGTTGGTATTTTGCTTGGACCATTAAGTGATCCTAGCATAAATCCAAATGGGATGTTCTCTGTGTGTTTATGCTTACACAAGCGCGCATGTCAAGGGAAGAAAACCAAGTATCCTGGCAGATTACAACTTGTTCAGAATGAGTCTGACGTAGTCAGGTAATTTTCAGGTCAATGCCTGGAGGTCAGTCAGAATTGGTGTCGAGGAAGTCTATTAGTTTTTACTACAAGTCACTGTCTTCCACTATTGTAGTGCTGATAGTTATGAAGTCTCTTTCATAGCTATGTTATCCACGGAGGAGCTAATCTCATGACGGAAGTACTCTTTAAGTATTGGACCAGTCCTACGTGGTGTGATCATGGTGAATGATGTTCCACCTGAATGGAGGATTCTGTTTATTAGTGACATGTGTGGTAAACACTGGAAGATTGGAGATTCCCTTCCACGTGTGGCACTCTGAGTGACTCCTATGTCGCTATTGTCAAGGGTCATTTGATTGGTTAGGTCTCTAACCTTCTTACTGATTGTAGCTAGACTGACTGTCGCTGGTATTGGTACTGGTGCTCAAGGGGACCAGTTATCCTAACGATTTACTCAGAAATATTATACTACCGGAACACATGATTGGAGCATTTTACTAGTTGTATGTAGTTGAACCTACACATGGCAAGGAATGTTTATTGTTGCCATTTGTTTTGGCGGTGGACAAGTCCACTGGACTTCCTTTACGACCAGTGTGGTACACCTCAGTAATATCTTAGATGTGTTCTAAGATAATCCCCGTCTAGGGGCCCGTCTGCTCCTCACTGTTCTCATAGGGGAGTTTACAACTAGATTTGATTTATGCTCTGCCTCTGGCGGTGTTGCCCGTAGTCTCGACCCCCACCGGCCTCGATGAGGCTCATCATGGGTCTGGGCTACTATTCCCCCCCCCTTTGTGTCTCGGGACCCCCCCACCGGCGGGTAATGTTGGTGTCCGAGGCGCAAACGAAAAGGTCGGACCTTATGTACGAGTTGTCAGCATCCGTGTTATGAGAATGGCTGTAACCTTCCAACCAAATCTCCTGGTGTTTGTGCTTCAACACCCTCACTGGCTGTAGAGGCATGTCAGTCACCACCGCGTCCGCGTGTGGCAACCTCTTCAGTACCTGCGAACTGAGACGAGGATATCGGTCTGTGATATCGCAAAGTGTTTCACCAGTGGGAGTCATCGGGTCAGTTGCTAGAATGACACCATTACTGTCATTGTAAGGGGTGACAGTCCCCAACAAAGCGGAAGGTGTATCATCGGAAACAGAGTATACTCTGCACATCAATGTTTTCTTGTTGATACGGCCGCAGTACTTGCGGAAGTGTCCGAAGGGCAAGAGGATTTCACATCAACTACCGTATTGCATGACTGCAAGGAGGAGGGAAATTGCTTATTCACAGAGACAGCTGGCTCAAAAACATGAAAAGAATGGTCAATCAAGTTGGCTGGAATGTGTCGAGATATCGTAATATCTCCTTGGATTGGACTCTGCCCCAAGAGGTTTCTAAACGTCTTTTTCCCAGGGGGTGCTTTCGACAGATACGCCTCGTGAATGACTGCAGTGCAGCTAGCATTAGGGGTGGACAGTGTGGTCAGTGGAGAAGGTTGGTACCTGGTTGGTTTTCCAATCCATCAAATGGGAGTAACCGATCCATCAAGTCTGCGCCAAGTACCAGGGTTACAGTTTCGAGGCTGGTAACATACACAGGGTGAACGAGAGATACGTCCTTGAAGTGTCGTTTCAGCATGACTCTCAATGTGATAGACGAGGTAGTCTGAGTGACCCCTCGAAGTGCAGTGTCGCATCGTTCCACTTTTAACCAACGTTTAGTTGGCTTCAAAACCCTTTTGAGATCATCAAACAATGTTTGAGAGATGAGTGATATTGTCGCACCCGAATCAATTAGAGCATGACAAGTTAAGCAGTCCTCCAGGATTGTTTCCAGGGATGGCCATTTAGATTCATGGTTAGTGGACATATTCCCCACAAAGTGGACTGGTCGTTCGCAACGACGTGATGTGCCATTTCTGTTCAAGGTGGAAGCAGATTGACTTTTCCGATTTTGAGTGGGCTTGGCTTTAACGAAGCGCTTGACCTTTTTCTTCGCAACCTTTGTCAGAGTCTATAGACAAAGCCCAGGGGCTTGTTTCTTGATCAAGTGGGCCCTGGATAGGGTCTTGAATGAGAGCGGGAGAGATTAGAACTTTAATGTGCTATGGGTGTTAATTCCTGTGGACCTAGTGTCCGGTAATTCCCTGTCTAGTCCTTGTGACTTATCTTTTACCCTTTTCTCAAATCGTTCTCGCTTCAGTTCTTCCCGTAGTGGTGCTTCTGAAGAACATTGGTCTACGTTTTGATCATCCTTCAACCCTTTGTTACCCTTGTGCTCTGACACTTTGTGTGGGTTGGGTGCAGGAACGTAGTGAACAGGTTGATTGTAGCGGTAGTCATGTTGATGGAGACGGACTTTACAGCTATTTCGACCGCGGAGGTTATTGGAATCATGGTTTGGTGGTAGAAACTGTTGTTGTGCGTCATCTCTCAACGCTCCAATACCTGATAATTCACCCTCTGACTGATGTGAGTGCTCCTGGTCAAACTTCAAAACCGATTGGTCAGGGCTCTTAGTGTTGTGAACTTTTGATGCCTCAAAAGCTGTGCTTGCAAGCTCCCTGGGTTGTAAGATAGGCAAGCCAACGTGGGGGGCAGGGCCCAAGTAGGTAATGAAGGTAGGATACATGTTCGACAGGAACATCTGTTTAAAAGGTAACAGGTCTTCCATGCCTGTTTCAGTGAGTAGGCCAAAGTAAACTGAACAAAGCAAGCCTATGATAGTAAGCTTGTGGATGTTCGTTCCGAGCTTGTTTGACTGTGTTAGCCAGTGAGCTATCGTGTTTGCGAGTCGCAGAACCACAGGATTGTAATTTCAAAGCTGTGGCAAGTTTAGCGTAGTCGTTTAGCACGTGTTGCTGTTGTAGACGAATGAACCTTGTCACGTGTCTATTTGACGTTTGCTTCAACAGGTAAACCCTGTCAGAACCCGTAGTGTTCGGGTAGCCATCCAACCTCTATGTCAGCTAGGAACGTCTCAGTATCGTTTGGCTGACTTGGAACGGGGTCAAAGAGACGCAATATTACTTCAGATTTATCTAGTTTGGCGTGAACATCATCGTATTTAGTTTTGGCTAAATCAAGTTGTTCCTGTAGCATATGATTTTGTTCCTGTAGAAATGAGATTTTGTCTAATTGCAAAAACGTCATACGTTTTTCAAATCAAAAGGGAATTGTATTTTTCTTCATTAAACAGTCCGAAATCATATTACACAATTATACAAACAGTATCATACTCACTCATTCATCTTTTACAACAATTAGATGTAAACCTCATATCTGAGGCTATTATATAAACAGTGTTGTGGTAATGTAGCCACACCGTCTCCCATGAGCTTCCCCAAGTTGTGACAAACGGACCAGTTCGTAGCTGGATTCTTCACAGATCTTTTATACTTTCTCCGGAACATGAAATTTGTTCGTACCTCAAGTTCTGTGAGGTGGAAGGATTTCCTTTGTCCTCTATGAAAATATACTCTCTCTATACTATACAACGTCTCTCTGACCCAGCAACCTAGTTGAAGGAGGAAAGGGTGAGGCAGGGAGAGGGGGATGGGGCTTGCTATACCTAAAGAGGCCAACATCATGACACCAGGGTAGGTTAGAGGCTGCCAGGACACACCAGGGTAGGTTAGAGACTGCCAGGACAAATGCCAGGACCTACCAGGGTAGGTTAGAGGCTGCCAGGACAAATGCCAGGTCTCACCGGGGTAGGTTAGAGACTGCCAGGACAAACACCAGGACTTACCAGGGTAGGTTAGAGACTGCCAGGACAAACGCCAGGTCTTACCAGGGTAGGTTGGTGTTAGAGAGGTTAGGGTGAGACCTACCAGGGTAGGTTAAGGTTAGTTAGGGTTAGTCCTACCAGGGAAGGTTATGGTTAGACTTACCAGGGAAGGTTAGGGTTAGACCTACCAGGGAAGGTTAGGGTTAGACCTACCTGGGAATGTTAGGGTTAGACCTACCAGGGAAGGTTATGGTTAGACCTACCAGGGAAGGTTAAGGTTAGTTAGGGTTAGTCCTACCAGGGAAGGTTAGGGTTAGACCTACCAGGGAAGATTATGGTTAGACCTACCAGGGAAAGTTATGGTTAGTCCTACCAGGGAAGGTTAGGGTTAGACCTACCAGGGAAGATTAGGGTTAGACCTACCAGGGAAGGTTAGAGTTAGACCTACCAGGGAATGTTAGGGTTAGACCTACCAGGGAAGGTAATGGTTAGACCTACCAGGGAGGGTTATGGTTAGACCTACCAGGGAAGGTTATGGTTAGACCTACCAGGGAAGGTTAGGGTTAGACCTACCAGGGAAGGTTATGGTTAGACCTACCAGGGAAGGTTAGGGTTAGACCTACCAGGGAAGGTTAGATGCTGCCAGGACAAAAACCAGATCATCAGATCGGGCCAGTCCATCCATCTGGACCAAAAGCTCTGTCTTCATCCTTCTGCTGCCCTCGTGCTCTCCTCTGGACCAGGACAGCAACACAGAGAACAAAGAGCAGCATTAATAACACATAAATGCATTAGTAAACACAGAGAGCAGCATTAAAAACACAGAGAGCAGCATTAAAAACACAGAGAGCAGCATTTATAACACAGAGAGCAGCATTTACTAACTCCCCCTCCCTCTCTCCGTAACTCCCCCTCCCTCTCTCCGTAACTCACCCTCCCCTCTCTCCGTAACTCACCCTCCCCTCTCCGTAACTCACCCTCCCCCCTCTCCGTAACCCACCCTCCCCTCTCCGTAACTCACCCTCCCCTCTCTCTGTAACTCACCCTCCCCTCTCTCCGTAACTCACCCTCCCCTCTCTTCGTAACTCACCCTCCCCTCTCCGTAATTCACCCTCTCCTCTCTCCGTAACTCACCCTCCCCACTATCCGTAACTCACCCTCCCCTCTCTCCGTAACTCATCCTCTCCTCTCTCCGTAACTCACCCTCCCCTCTCTCCGTAACTCACCCTCCCCCTCTCCGTAACCCACCCTCCCCTCTCCGTAACTCACCCTCCCCTCTCTCTGTAACTCACCCTCCCCTCTCTCCGTAACTCACCCTCCCCTCTCTCCGTAACTCACCCTCCCCTCTCCGTAACTCACCCTCCCCCCTCTCCGTAACTCACCCTCCCCACTATCCGTAACTCACCCTCCCCTCTCTCCGTAACTCATCCTCTCCTCTCTCCGTAACTCACCCTCCCCTCTCTCCGTAACTCTCCCTCCCCCTCTCCGTAACTCACCCTGCCCTCTCTCCGTAACTCCTCCTCCCCTCTCTCTGTAACTGCCCCTCCCCTCTCTCCGTAACTCCCCCTTCCCTCTCTCTGTAACTGCCCCTCCCCTCTCTCCGTAACTGCCCCTCCCCTCTCTCCGTAACTCCCCCTCCCCTCTCTCCGCCACTCCCTCTCTCCGTAACTCACCCTCCTCCAGTCCCTCTCTGGCTCATAACTGACTCCAGTTCATCCAGGAAAATGGTGGAAGGGGCGTGGTAGCGAGCCAGCTCAAACAACACCTGGAGAGAAGAGTGCATTATGTCAACTAATAAACATCAGTCTGTAACATTCATACAGGGACATCAGACAGCCACGTACCCTGACCAGCTTCTCAGAGTCTCCTCTCCACTTGCTGACAATGCTGGAGGCTGAGATGTTGAAGAAGGTGGTGTTACACTCTGTGGCTACAGCCTTGGCCAGCAGTGTCTTACCTGTACCTGAGAGGAGAGGTTAGGAGTGTGTGTGGAGGTGTCTGTAGGTGTGTGTGTGCGTGTGTAGGTGAGTGTGTGCGTGTGTGTAGGTGAGTGTGCGTGTGTAGGTGTGTGTGAAGGTGTTACCTGGAGGTCCGTATAACAGCAGACCTTTCCATGGAGACAGGATGCCAGTGAATAGCTGTGGATACTAAGGACAGAATGAAGGAATGTTAGTTCTATAGAGTCAGATCAAATTACAATGTCGAGCAGCAACCGTACTGTAAGATGGACCATACTGTAAGATGGACAGGACTCTAATATGGGCCGTACTGTAAGATGGACAGTACTCTAAGATGGACCATACTTTAAAATGGGCCATACTCTAAGATGGACCATACTGTAAAATGGGCCATACTCTAAGATGGGCTGTACTCTAAGATGGGCCGTACTGTAAGATGGACAGTACTCTAAGATGGGCCGTACTCTAAAATGGGCCGTACTCTAAGATGGGCCGTACTGTAAGATGGGCCATACTCTAAGATGGGCCATACTCTAAGATGGGCTGTACTGTTAGATAGGCCGTACTGTAAGATGGGCCGTACTGTGACCTAAACTGGGATATGCTTAACACCCCGGCAGTCCTACAATCTAAGCTAGATGCCCTCAATCTCACACAAATCATCAAGGAACTCACCAGGTACAACCATAACTCTGTAAACAAGAGCACCCTCATAGACGTCATCCTGACCAACTGGCCCTCCAGATACACCTCCGCTGTCTTCAACCAGGATCTCAGCGATCACTGCCTCATTGCCTGTATCCGCTACGGAGCCGCAGTCAAACGACCACCCCTCATCACTGTCAAACGCTCCCTAAAACACTTCTGTGAGCAGGCCTTCCTAATCGACCTGGCCCGGGTATCCTGGAAGGATATTGACCTCATCCCGTCAGTTGAGGATGCCTGGTCATTCTTTAAAAGTAACTTCCTCACCATTTTAGATAAGCATGCTCCGTTCAAAAAATGCAGAACCAAGAACAGATACAGCCCTTGGTTCACTCAAGACCTGACTGCCCTCGACCAGCACAAAAACATCCTGTGGCGGACTGCAATAGCATCGAATAGTCCCCGCGATATGCAACTGTTCAGGGAAGTCAGGAACCAATACACGCAGTCAGTCAGGAAAGCTAAGTCCAGCTTCTTCAGGCAGAAGTTTGCATCCTGTAGCTCCAACTCCAAAAAGTTCTGGGACACTGTGAAGTCCATGGAGAACAAGAGCACCTCCTCCCAGCTGCCCACTGCACTGAGGCTAGGTAACACGGTCACCACCGATAAATCCATGATTATCGAAAACTTCAACAAGCATTTCTCAACGGCTGGCCATGCCTTGCGCCTGGCTACTCCAACCTCGGCCAACAGCTCCGCCCCCACCGCAGCTTCTCGCCCAAGCCCTTCCAGGTTCTCCTTTACCCAAATCCAGATAGCAGATGTTCTGAAAGAGCTGCAAAACCTGGACCCATACAAATCAGCTGGGCTTGACAATCTGGACCCTCTATTTCTGAAACTATCCGCCGCCATTGTCGCAACCCCTATTACCAGCCTGTTCAACCTCTCTTTCATATCGTCTCAGATCCCCAAGGATTGGAAAGCTGCCGCAGTCATCCCCCTCTTCAAAGGGGGAGACACCCTGGACCCAAACTGTTACAGACCTATATCCATCCTGCCCTGCCTATCTAAGGTCTTCGAAAGCCAAGTCAACAAACAGGTCACTGACCATCTCGAATCCCACCGTACCTTCTCCGCTGTGCAATCTGGTTTCCGAGCCGGTCACGGGTGCACCTCAGCCACACTCAAGGTACTAAACGATATCATAACCGCCATCGATAAAAGACAGTACTGTGCAGCCGTCTTCATCGACCTTGCCAAGGCTTTCGACTCTGTCAATCACCATATTCTTATCGGCAGACTCAGTAGCCTCGGTTTTTCGGATGACTGCCTTGCCTGGTTCACCAATTACTTTGCAGACAGAGTTCAGTGTGTCAAATTCGGAGGGCATGCTGTCCGGTCCTCTGGCAGTCTCTATGGGGGTGCCACAGGGTTCAATTCTTGGGCCGACTCTTTTCTCTGTATATATCAATGATGTTGCTCTTGCTGCGGGCGATTCCCTGATCCACCTCTACGCAGACGACACCATTCTATATACTTCCGGCCCGTCCTTGGATACTGTGCTATCTAACCTCCAAACGAGCTTCAATGCCATACAACACTCCTTCCGTGGCCTCCAACTGCTCTTTTACGCTAGTAAAACCAAATGCATACTTTTCAACCGATCGCTGCCTGCACCCGCATGCCCGACGAGCATCACCACCTTGGATGGTTTCGACCTTGAATATGTGGACACCTATAAGTACCTAGGTGTCTGGCTAGACTGTAAACTCTCCTTCCAGACTCATATCAAACATCTCCAATCGAAAATCAAACCAAGAGTCGGCTTTCTATTCCGCAACAAAGCCTCCTTCACTCACGCCGCCAAACTTACCCTAGTAAAACTGAATATCCTACCGATCCTCGACTTCGGCGATGTCATCTACAAAATTGCCTCCAACACTCTACTCAGCAAACTGGATGCAGTTTATCACAGTGCCATCCGTTTTGTCACTAAAGCACCTTATACCACCCACCACTGCGACTTGTATGCTCTAGTCGGCTGGCCCTCGCTACATATTCGTCGCCAGACCCACTGGCTCCAGGTCATCTACAAGTCCATGCTGGGTAAAGCTCCGCCTTATCTCAGTTCACTGGTCACGATGGCAACACCCATCCGTAGCATGCGCTCCAGCAGGTGTATCTCACTGATCATCCCTAAAGCCAACACCTCATTTGGCCGCCTTTCGTTCCAGTACTCTGCTGCCTGTGACTGGAACGAATTGCAAAAATCCCTGAAGTTGGAGACTTTTATCTCCCTCACCAACTTTAAACATGTGCTATCTGAGCAGCTAACCGATCGCTGCAGCTGTACATAGTCTATTGGTAAATAGCCCACCCATTTTCACCTACCTCATCCCCACACTGTTTTTATTTATTTACTTTTCTGCTCTTTTGCACACCAGTATCTCTACCTGTACATGACCATCTGATCATTTATCACTCCAGTGCTAATCTGCAAAATTGTAATTATTCGCCTACCTCCTCATACCTTTTGCACACAATGTATATAGACTCGCCTTTTTTGTACTGTGTTATTGACTTGTTAATCGTTTACTCCATGTGTAACTCTGTGTTGTCTGTTCACACTGCTAAGCTTTATCTTGGCCAGGTCGCAGTTGCAAATGAGAACTTGTTCTCAACTAGCCTACCTGGTTAAATAAAGGTGAAATAAAAAATAAAATAAAAAAAAAGATGGGCCGTACTCTAAGATGGGCCGTACTGTAAGATGGACAGTACTCTAAGATGGGCCATACTGTAAGATGAGCCGTAATGTAAGATGGGCCATACTGTAAGATGGACCATACTCTAAGATGGGCCATACTGTAAGATGGGCCGTAATGTAAGATGGGCCGTACTGTAAGATGGGCCGTACTGTAAAATGGGCCGTAATGTAAGATGGGCCGTACTGTTAGATGGGCCGTAATGTAAGATGGGCCATACTCTAAGATGGGCCATGCTCTAAGATGGACCATACTCTAAGATGGGCCGTACTGTAAGATGGGCTGTACTCTAAGATGGACCATACTCTAAAATGGGCCATACTCTAAAATGGGCCATACTCTAAAATGGGCCATACTCTAAGATGGGCTGTACTGTAAGATGGGCTGTACTGTTAGATGGGCTGTACTCTAACATGGACCATACTGTAAAATGGGCCGTAATGTAAGATAGGCCATACAGTAAGATAGGCCATACTCTAAGATGGGCCGTACTCTAAGATGGGCCAAACTCTAAGATGGACAGTATTCTAAGATGGGCCATACTCTAAGATGGGCCGTACTGTAAGATGGGCCAGACTGTAAGATGTGCCGTACTCTAAGATGGGCCGTACTCTAAGATGGACCGTACTCTAAGATGGGCCGTACTCTAAGATGGGCTGTACTCTAAGATGGGCCGTACTCTAAGATGGGCCGTACTGTAAGATGGGCCAGACTGTAAGATGTGCCGTACTAAAAGATGGACCATACTGTAAAATGGGCCATACTCTAAAATGGGCCATACTCTAAGATGGGCCGTACTCTAAGATGGGCCGTACTGTAAGATGGGCCGTACTGTAAGATGGGCTGTACTCTAAGATGGGCTGTACTCTAAGATGGACCATACTGTAAAATGGGCCGTACTCTAAGATGGGCTGTACTGTAAGATGGGCTGTACTCTAAGATGGGCCATACTCTAAGATGGGCCGTACTCTAAGATGGGCCGTACTGTAAGATGGGCCGTACTGTAAGATAGGCCGTACTGTAAGATGGGCTGTACTGTAAGATGGGCTGTACTGTAAGATAGGCCATACTCTAAGATGGGCCATACTCTAAGATGGGCTGTACTGTAAGATGGGCCGTACTGTAAGATGGGCCGTACTCTAAGATGGGCCATACTCTAAGATGGGCCATGCTCTAAGATGGGCCATACTCTAAGATGGGTCGTACTGTAAGATGGGCCAGACTGTAAGATGGGCCGTACTCTAAGATGGGCCGTACTGTAAGATGGGCCAGACTGTAAGATGGACCGTACTCTAAGATGGGCCGTACTCTAAGATGGGCCGTACTCTAAGATGGGCCGTACTCTAAGATGGGCCGTACTGTAAGATGGGCCAGACTGTAAGATGTGCCGTACTAAAAGATGGACCATACTGTAAAATGGGCCATACTCTAAAATGGGCCATACTCTAAGATGGGCCGTACTCTAAGATGGGCCAAACTCTAAGATGGACAGTATTCTAAGATGGGCCATACTCTAAGATGGGCCGTACTGTAAGATGGGCCAGACTGTAAGATGTGCCGTACTCTAAGATGGGCCGTACTGTAAGATGGGCCGTACTCTAAGATGGGCCATACTCTAAGATGGGCCATGCTCTAAGATGGGCCATACTCTAAGATGGGTCGTACTGTAAGATGGGCCAGACTGTAAGATGGGCCGTACTGTAAGATGGGCCAGACTGTAAGATGTGCCGTACTCTAAGATGGGCCGTACTCTAAGATGGACCGTACTCTAAGATGGGCCGTACTCTAAGATGGGCCGTACTCTAAGATGGGCCGTACTCTAAGATGGGCCGTACTGTAAGATGGGCCAGACTGTAAGATGTGCCGTACTAAAAGATGGACCATACTGTAAAATGGGCCACACTCTAAAATGGGCCATACTCTAAGATGGGCCGTACTCTAAGATGGGCCGTACTGTAAGATGGGCTGTACTGTAAGATGGGCTGTACTCTAAGATGGACAGTACTCTAAGATGGGCCATACTCTAAGATGGGCCGTACTCTAAGATGGGCCGTACTCTAAGATGGGCCATACTCTAAGATGGGCCGTACTGTAAGATGGGCCGTACTGTAAGATGGGCCGTACTCTAAGATGGGCCATGCTCTAAGATGGGCCATGCTCTAAGATGGGCCATACTCTAAGATGGACAGTACTCTAAGATGGGCCGTACTCTAAGATGGACGGTACTCTAAGATGGGCCATACTCTAAGATGGACAGTACTCTAAGATGGGCCGTACTCTAAGATGGACGGTACTCTAAGATGGGCCATACTCTAAGATGGGCCATGCTCTAAGATGGGCCATGCTCTAAGATGGGCCGTACTGTAAGATGGGCCGTATTATAAGATGGGCCATACTCAAAGATGGGCCATGCTCTAAGATGGGCCATGCTCTAAGATGGGCCATACTCTAAGATGGGCCGTACTCTGAGATGGACAGTACTCTAAGATGGACAGTACTCTAAGATGGGCTGTACTCTAAGATGGACAGTACTCTAAGATGGAAAGATGGGCTGTACTGTAAGATGGGCCATACTGTAAAATGGGCCGTTCTCTAAGATGGGCCGTACTCTAAGATGGGCCGTACTGTAAGATGGGCCATACTGTAAGATGGGCCGTACTCTAAGATGGGCCATACTCTAAGATGGGCCATGCTCTAAGATGGGCCATGCTCTAAGATGGTCCTGTGTGGCTCAGTCGGTAGAGCATGGCGCTTGCAACGCCAAGCGTCGTGGGTTCGTTTCCCACTGGGACCACCCATATGTAAAAGTAGTGGCCCCAGCCGACTTGTAAGTCGCTTTGGACAAAAGCGTCTGCTAAATGGGATATATCTTAGATGGGCCATACTCTCAGATGGACCATACTCTAAGATGGACAGTACTCTAAGATGGGCTGTACTGTAAGATGGGCCATACTGTAAGATGGGCCGTAGTCTAAGATGGGCCATGCTCTAAGATGGGCCATACTCTAAGATGGGCCGTACTTTAAGATGGACAGTACTCTAAGATGGACCATACTCTAAGATGGGCCGTACTCTAAGATGGACAGTACTCTAAGATGGGCCATGCTCTAAGATGGGCCATGCTCTAAGATGGGCCAAACTCTAAGATGGGCCGTACTCTAAGATGGGCCGTACTCTAAGATGGGCCGTACTCTAAGATGGGCCATACTCTAAGATGGGCCATGCTCTAAGATGGGCCGTACTCTAAGATGGGCCGTACTCTAAGATGGACAGTACTCTAAGATGGGCAGTACTCTAAGATGGGCAGTACTGTAAGATGGGCCGTACTGTAAGATGGGCCATACTCTAAGATGGGCCGTACTCTAAGATGGGCCGTACTCTAAGATGGGCCGTACTCTAAGATGGGCAGTACTCTAAGATGGGCAGTACTGTAAGATGGGCCGTACTGTAAGATGGGCCAGACTGTAAGATGTGCCGTACTCTAAGATGGGCAGTACTCTAAGATGGGCCGTACTGTAAGATGGGCCCGACTGTAAGATGTGCCGTACTAAAAGATGGACCATACTGTAAAATGGGCCATACTCTAAAATGGGCCATACTCTAAGATGGGCTGTACTGTAAGATGGGCCGTACTCTAAGATGGACAGTACTCTAAGATGGGCCATACTCTAAGATGGGCCGTACTGTAAGATGGGCCAGACTGTAAGATGGGCCGTACTGTAAGATGGGCCAGACTGTAAGATGTACTCTAAGATGGGCCGTACTCTAAGAGACTCTAAGATGGGCCGTACTCTAAGATGGACCGTACTCTAAGATGGGCCGTACTCTAAGATGGGCCGTACTCTAAGATGGGCCGTACTCTAAGATGGGCCGTACTGTAAGATGGGGCCAGACTGTAAGATGGGCCGTACTAAAAGATGGACCATACTGTAAAATGGGCCATACTCTAAAATGGGCCGTACTCTAAGATGGGCCGTACTCTAAGATGGGCCATACTGTAAGATCTAAGGGCGTACTCTGTAAGATGGGCCAGACTGTAAGACTCTAAAAGATGGGCCATACTGTAAAAGATGGGCCATACTCTAAGATGGGCCAGCTCTAAGATACTGTAAGATGGGCCCGTGACCATACTCTAAGATGGGCCTCTAAGATGGGCCATACTCTAAGATGGGCCATGCTCTAAGATGGGCCATGCTCTAAGATGGACCGTACTCTAAGATGGGCCATGCTCTAAGATGGGCCATGCTCTAAGATGGGCCATGCTCTAAGATGGACCATACTCTAAGATGGGCCTCTAAGATACTCTAAGATGGGACCATACTCTAAGATGGGCCATGCTCTAAGATGGGCCATATACTCTAAGATGGGCCGTACTCTAAGATGGGCCGTACTCTAAGATGGGCCGTACTCTAAGATGGGCCGTACTGTAAGATGGGCCATACTCTAAGATGGACAGTACTCTAAGATGGGCCGTACTGTAAGATGGGCCATACTCTAAGATGGACAGTACTCTAAGATGGACAGTACTCTAAGATGGGCCGTACTGTAAGATGGGCCGTACTCTAAGATGGGCCGTACTCTAAGATGGACAGTACTCTAAGATGGACAGTACTCTAAGATGGGCCGTACTGTAAGATGGGCCGTACTCTAAGATGGGCCATAGTGTAAGATGGACCATGCTCTAAGATGGGCCATGCTCTAAGATGGGCCATGCTCTAAGATGGGCCATGCTCTAAGATGGACCATACTCTAAGATGGGCCATGCTCTAAGATGGGCCATGCTCTAAGATGGGCCATGCTCTAAGATGGACCATACTCTAAGATGGGCCATACTCTAAGATGGGCCGTACTCTAAGATGGGCCATGCTCTAAGATGGACAGTACTCTAAGATGGACAGTACTCTAAGATGGGCCGTACTGTAAGATGGGCCGTACTCTAAGATGGGCCATACTCTAAGATGGACCATACTCTAAGATGGGCCATGCTCTAAGATGGGCCATGCTCTAAGATGGACCATACTCTAAGATGGGCCATGCTCTAAGATGGGCCATACTCTAAGATGGGCTGTACTCTAAGATGGGCCATGCTCTAAGATGGACAGTACTCTAAGATGGACCATACTCTAAGATGGGCCGTACTCTAAGATGGACAGTACTCTAAGATGGACAGTACTCTAAGATGGACAGTACTCTAAGATGGACAGTACTCTAAGATGGGCCGTACTGTAAGATGGGCCGTACTCTAAGATGGACGGTACTCTAAGATGGACCATGCTCTAAGATGGGCCATGCTCTAAGATGGGCCATGCTCTAAGATGGGCCATACTCTAAGATGGGCCATGCTCTAAGATGGGCCATACTGTAAGATGGGCCATACTCTAAGATGGGCCGTACTGTAAGATGGGCCGTACTCAAAGATGGGCCATACTCTAAGATGGGCCATGCTCTAAGATGGGCCATGCTCTAAGATGGGCCATGCTCTAAGATGGACCGTACTCTAAGATGGGCCGTACTCTAAGATGGGCCATGCTCTAAGATGGACAGTACTCTTAAGATGGACCATACTGTAAGATGGGCCATACTCTAAGATGGGCCGTACTGTAAGATGGGCCGTACTCTAAGATGGGCCATGCTCTAAGATGGACCATGCTCTAAGATGGGCCATGCTCTAAGATGGGCCATGCTCTAAGATGGGCCATGCTCTAAGATGGACCATACTCTAAGATGGGCCATACTCTAAGATGGACCATACTCTAAGATGGGCCATGCTCTAAGATGGGCCATACTCTAAGATGGGCCGTACTCTAAGATGGACAGTACTCTAAGATGGACAGTACTCTAAGATGGACAGTACTCTAAGATGGGCCATACTCTAAGATGGGCCATACTCTAAGATGGGTCATGCTCTAAGATGGGCCATACTCTAAGATGGGCCGTACTCTAAGATGGGCCGTACTCTAAGATGGGCAATACTCTAAGATGGGCCGTACTGTAAGATGGGCCATACTCTAAGATGGACAGTACTCTAAGATGGGCCGTACTGTAAGATGGGCCATACTCTAAGATGGACAGTACTCTAAGATGGACAGTACTCTAAGATGGGCCGTACTGTAAGATGGGCCATACTCTAAGATGGGCCGTACTCTAAGATGGACAGTACTCTAAGATGGACAGTACTCTAAGATGGGCCGTACTGTAAGATGGGCCGTACTCTAAGATGGGCCATGCTCTAAGATGGGCCATGCTCTAAGATGGGCCATGCTCTAAGATGGGCCATGCTCTAAGATGGGCCATGCTCTAAGATGGACCATACTCTAAGATGGGCCATGCTCTAAGATGGGCCATGCTCTAAGATGGGCCATGCTCTAAGATGGACCATACTCTAAGATGGGCCATACTCTAAGATGGGCCGTACTCTAAGATGGGCCATGCTCTAAGATGGACCATACTCTAAGATGGGCCATGCTCTAAGATGGGCCATGCTCTAAGATGGACCATACTCTAAGATGGGCCATGCTCTAAGATGGGCCATACTCTAAGATGGGCTGTACTCTAAGATGGGCCATACTCTAAGATGGACCATACTCTAAGATGGGCCATGCTCTAAGATGGGCCATGCTCTAAGATGGACCATACTCTAAGATGGGCCATGCTCTAAGATGGGCCATACTCTAAGATGGGCTGTACTCTAAGATGGACAGTACTCTAAGATGGACCATACTGTAAGATGGACCATACTCTAAGATGGGCCGTACTGTAAGATGGGCCGTACTGTAAGATGGGCCGTACTCTAAGATGGGCCGTACTGTAAGATGGGCCAGACTGTAAGATGTGCCGTACTAAAAGATGGACCATACTGTAAAATGGGCCGTACCATAAGATGGGCCATACCTTCACGAATAACAGCACCTTGTTTCCTACTGCTTTTAGTGTGGACATATTCAGAAGTAGAATGGAAGTGGTACAGCAGCAGAGAAAGAGCATGGTGCTTACGGCCTGTACCTTAATAGGGTAGACGACAGCCTCTTTGACCAATCGCTTGGCGGCCTGCAGGCCTATAATGTCATCCCAGCGCACAGCGGGGTTCTGTAAATAGATGTCCTTTAGAGAGAGGAGAGGGGTGGAGCTCAGACCTTCATTAATAAACACACACATTCCAAACAATGGTAGCTCTTCAGTCCTCTAGTGTTTCACCTGAGTATTACGGATTAAAAGAACGTCTTCAACGACTTCCCAAAATAACTAAAAAGGATCCTGCTCATAACAGCTCTTACCCTGCTCATAACAGCTCTTACCCTTCTCATAACAGCTCTTACCCTGCTCATAACAGCTCTTACCCTGCTCATAACAGCTCTTACCCTGCTCATAACAGCTCTTACCCTGCTAACAACAGCTCTTACCCTGCTAACATCAGCTCTTACCCTGCTAACAACAGCTCTTACCCTGCTAACATCAGCTCTTACCCTGCTCATAACAGCTCTTACCCTGCTAACAACAGCTCTTACCCTGCTAACAACAGCTCTTACCCTGCCAACAACAGCTCTTACCCTGCTAACATCAGCTCTTACCCTGCTCATAACAGCTCTTACCCTGCTCATAACAGCTCTTACCCTGCTCATAACAGCTCTTACCCTGCTCATAACAGCTCTTACCCTGCTAATAACAGCTCTTTCCCTGCTCATAACAGCTCTTACCCTGCTCATAACAGCTCTTACCCTGCTCATAACAGCTCTTACCCTGCTAATAACAGCTCTTTCCCTGCTCATAACAGCTCTTACCCTGCTCATAACAGCTCTTACCCTGCTCATAACAGCTCTTACCCTGCTCATAACAGCTCTTACCCTGCTCATAACAGCTCTTACCCTGCTCATAACAGCTCTTACCCTGCTCATAACAGCTCTTACCCTGCTAACAACAGCTCTTACCCTGCTAATAACAGCTCTTTCCCTGCTCATAACAGCTCTTACCCTGCTCATAACAGCTCTTACCCTGCTAACAACAGCTCTTACCCTGCTCATAACAGCTCTTACCCTGCTCATAACAGCTCTTACCCTGCTTATAACCGCTCTTACCCTGCTAACAGCTCTTACCCTGCTAATAACAGCAGCCAGATCTCTCATCTCACTGTTCATCCCAATGAAGGCGCTGAGGGGTTTCAGAAGAGGCTCCTGGAGAGAAGAGAACACCATTTTGTGGTTTGAGGTTTGAAATGAGCTCTACACACACAGACCATAGCTCTTCCATGGCATATGTTCAGACTGTATACGTTACCATGGGTTAAGGGGGGGGGGGGGGGTACCGTGTCATGGGGTCTGGACGTTAGGGGTCAGAGTACTGTACTATGGGGTCTGGACGGTAGGGTTAGGAGTCAGTACAGTACCATGGGTTCTGGACGGTAGGGTTAGGGGGCAGAGTACAGTATCATGGGGTCTGGATGGTAGGGTTAGGGGTCAGAGTACAGTACCATGGGATCTGGACGGTAGGGTTAGAGGTCAGAGTACAGTATCATGGGGTCTGGATGGTAGGGTTAGGGGTCAGTACAGTATCATGGGGTCTGGACGGTAGGGTTAGGGGTCAGAGTACAGTATCATGGGGTCTGGACGTTAGGGTTAGGGGTCAGAGTGCAGTACTATGGGATCTGGACGGTAGGGTTAGGGGTCAGAGTACAGTATCATGGGGTCTGGACGGTAGGGTTAGGGGTCAGAGTACAGTACCTTGGGGTCTGGACGGTAGGGTTAGGGGTCAGAGTACAGTACTATGGGATCTGGACGGTAAGGTTAGGGGTCAGAGTACAGTATCATGGGGTCTGGACGGTAGGGTTAGGGGTCAGTACAGTATCATGGGGTCTGGACGGTAGGGTTAGGGGTCAGAGTACAGTATCATGGGGTCTGGACGGTAGGGTTAGGGGTCAGAGTGCAGTACTATGGGATCTGGACGGTAGGGTTAGGGGTCAGAGTACAGTATCATGGGGTCTGGACGGTAGGGTTAGGGGTCAGAGTACAGTACCATGGGGTCTGGACGGTAGGGTTAGGGGTCAGAGTACAGTATCATGGAGTCTGGATGGTAGGGTTAGGGGTCAGAGTAAAGTACCATGGGATCTGGACGGTAGGGTTAGGGGTCAGAGTACAGTATCATGGGGTCTGGACGGTAGGGTTAGGGGTCAGAGTACAGTATCATGGGGTCTGGACGGTAGGGTTAGGGGTCAGTACAGTATCATGGGGTCTGGACGGTAGGGTTAGGGGTCAGAGTACAGTATCATGGGGTCTGGACGGTAGGGTTAGGGGTCAGAGTACAGTATCATGGGGTCTGGACGGTAGGGTTAGGGGTCAGTACAGTATCATGGGGTCTGGACGGTAGGGTTGGGGGTCAGTACAGTATCATGGGGTCTGGACGGTAGGGTTAGGGGTCAGTACAGTACCATGGGTTCTGACAGACTGTTGGATGCATCCTGGATAAGGCCTCTGCAGTCAATCAGCTGACCCTAATAGAGAAAAGCAACACAACCACAGGACTATCAACATAGAAAAATACCAGCAGCTAAAACTCATGAAACACTTTGACACTGTGTGTATGTATCTGTGGACGTGTTTAACTATACGTGTGAGGACCAGAAGTTCCCACTAGTATAGTAAACAAACAAAAAGTGGACCAACTGGGGACATTTGGTTTGTCCCCACAAGATTAAATGTTATTTCTAGGGGGGTTAGGATTAGGTTTAGGAGCTAGGGTTACAGTTAGGATTAGGTGCTGGGGTTAGGATTAGGAGCTAGGGTTACGGTTAGGATTAGGTTTAGGAGTTTGGGTTATACGGTTAGGATTAGGTTTAGGAGCTAGGGTTAGAATTAGGTTTAGGAGCTTGGGTTAGGATTAGGTTTAGGAGCTAGGGTTACGGTTAGGATTAGGTTTAGGAGCTAGGGTTACGGTTAGGATTAGGTTTAGGAGCTAGGGTTATGGTTAGGTTTAGGAGCTAGGGTTACGGTTAGGATTAGGTTTAGGAGCTAGGGTTACGGTTACGGTTAGGATTAGGTTTAGGAGCTAGGGTTACGGTTAGGGTTAGGTTTAGGAGCTAGGGTTACGGTTAGGATTAGGTTTAGGAGCTAGGGTTATGGTTAGGTTTAGGAGCTAGGGTTACGGTTAGGATTAGGAGCTAGGGTTATGATTAGGTTTAGGAGCTAGGGTTATGGTTAGGTTTAGGAGCTAGGGTTATGGTTAGGATTAGGTTTAGGAGCTAGGGTTATGGTTAGGATTAGGAGCTAGGGTTATGATTAGGTTTAGGAGCTAGGGTTATGGTTAGGATTAGGTTTAGGAGCTAGGGTTATGGTTAGGATTAGGTTTAGGAGCTAGGGTTACGGTTAGGATTAGGTTTAGGAGCTAGGGTTACGGTTAGGTTTAGGAGCTAGGGTTATGATTAGGTTTAGGAGCTAGGGTTATGGTTAGGTTTAGGAGCTAGGGTTACGGTTAGGATTAGGAGCTAGGGTTATGGTTAGGATTAGGAGCTAGGGTTATGGTTAGGATTAGGAGCTAGGGTTATGATTAGGTTTAGGAGCTAGGTTTATGGTTAGGATTAGGTTTAGGAGCTAGGGTTATGGTTAGGATTAGGTTTAGGAGCTAGGGTTACGGTTAGGATTAGGATTAGGTTTAGGAGCTAGGGTTATGGTTAGGTTTAGGAGCTAGGGTTATGGTTAGGTTTAGGAGCTAGGGTTACGGTTAGGATTAGGAGCTAGGGTTATGGTTAGGATTAGGAGCTAGGGTTATGATTAGGTTTAGGAGCTAGGGTTATGGTTAGGATTAGGTTTAGGAGCTAGGGTTATGGTTAGGATTAGGTTTAGGAGCTAGGGTTACGGTTAGGATTAGGTTTAGGAGCTAGGGTTATGGTTAGGTTTAGGAGCTAGGGTTATGGTTAGGTTTAGGAGCTAGGGTTATGGTTAGGTTTAGGAGCTAGGGTTATGGTTAGGTTTAGGAGCTAGGGTTACGGTTAGGATTAGGAAAAATAGGATTTAGAATGGGACTGAATTGTGTGTCCCCTCTCGCGGTTAGTTGTATAAAACTGTGTGTGTGTTTTTCCGTTCCCTACCTTCTTCATCTGTCCTTCTCCTGCTCCGGTCCTGATGATGGGAGAAACATTCAGGCCGAACTCTGTCGGCTCTGGAGGAGAGGAGCGCCCACCGTTCTCCTGCAACCATCAACAATATCTGCCAATCATAGTGATCAGCAGGAACAAATGGCACCCTATTCCCCATATTAGAGGTCGACCGATTATGATTTTTCATCGCCAATACCGATACCGATTATTGGAGGACCAAAAAAAGCCGATACTGATTAATCAGACAATTTTCTTCTTTTTTTTGTAATAATGACAATTACAACAACACTGAATGGCTACTTTTCTTTTACCTTAATATAATACATTAATAAATTCAATTTACCTCAAATAAATAATTAAACATGTTCAATTTGGTTTAAATAATGCAAAAACAAAGTGTTGGAGAAGAAAGTAAAAGTGCAATATGTGCCATGTAAGAAAGCTAACGTTTCAGTTCCTTGCTCAGAACATGAGAACATATCAAAGCTGGTGGTTCCTTTTAACATGAGTCTTCAATTATTATAGGAATTATAGAACTATTTCTCTCTATACCATTTGTATTTCATATACCTTTGACTATTGGATGTTCTTATAGGCACTTTAGTATTGCCAGTGTAACAGTATAGCTTCCGTCCCTCTCCTCGCCCCTACCTGGGCTCGAACCAGGAACACATCGACAACAGTCACTCTCGAAGCATCGTTACCAATCGCTCCACAAAAGCCGCGGCACTTGCAGGGCAAGGGGAACAACTACTCCAAGTCTCAGAGCATGTGACGTCACCGATTGAAACGCAATTAGCGCGCACCCCGCTAACTAGCTAACCATTTCACATCGGTTACACCAGCATAATCTCGGGAGTTGTTGGCTTGAAATCATAAACAGCTCAATGCTTGAAGCACAGCGAAGAGCTGCTGTCAAACGTACGGAAGTGCTGTTTGAATGAATGCTTACGAGCCTGCTGCTGCCTACCATCGCTCAGTCAGACTGCTCTATCAAATATCAAATCATAGACTTAATTAAAACATAATAACACACAGAAATACGAGCCTTTGGTCATTAATATAGTCAAATCCGGAAACTCATTTAGAAAACAAAAGGTTTATTCTTTCAGTGAAATACAAAACCGTTCCGTATTTTATCTAACTGGTGGCATCCCGAAGTCTAAATATTGCTGTTACATTGCACAACCTTCAATGTTATGTCATAATTATGTGCAATTCTGGCAAATTAATTATGGTCTTTGTTAGGAATAAATGGACTTCACACAGTTCACAACGAGCCAGGCGGCCCAAACTGCTGCATATACCCTGACTGCTTGCACGGAACGCAAGAGAAGTGACACCATTTCCCATGTTATAAGAAATTCATGTTAGCAGGCAATATTAACTAAATATGCATGTTTAAAAATATATACTTGTGTATTGATTTTAAAGAAAGTCATTGACGTTTATGGTTAGGTTTGGTGCAACGACAGTGTAAATCATCACCTGTTTGGCGAAGTAGGCTGTGATTCCATAAGAAATTAACAGGCACCTCATCGATTATATGAAATGCAGGACACGCTAGATAAACTAGTATTATCATCAACCATGTGTAGTTAACTAGTGATTATGTTAAGATTGATTGTTTTTAGAAGATAAGTTTAATGCTATCTAGTAACTTACCTTGGCTTCTTGCGGCCCTCACGTAACAGGTTAGGGTTAGCTTGCCATGCAGGCTCCTCGTGGAGTGCAATGTAAGGCAGGTGGTTAGAGCGTAGGACTAGTAACCGGAAGGTTGCAAAAACGAATCCCCGATCTGACAAGGTAAACATCTGTCGTTCTGCCCCTGAACAAGGCAGATAACCCACCGTTCCTAGGCCGTCATTGAAAATAAGAATGTGTTCTTAACTGACTTGCCTTGATAAATAAAGGTGTAAAAGTTGTTTTTTTTTAACAGTGTCCAAAAATACCGATTTCCGATTGTTATGAAAACTTGAAATCGGCCCTAATTAACCGGCCATTCCGATTAATCGGTCGACCTCTACCCCATATAGTGCACTATATTTGACCAGGTCCCATAGGGTTCTATATAGGGAATAGAGTGCCATTTGGGATGTCACATGGTACAAACAGCCTGTTCCATCTGGTGTGTCTATAGTGAAATGTAAGCACATTCAGTAAACTAATTTGATTGTTTGAAACAGAGTGGTGTGAAAACGTACACCAACAGCTTTACTGGCGTCCTTGACCACCATCTTGGGTTCTGTCTTCTTGACTCCACCCCTGGAGGGGGGTCTGTGGGAGGAGTTTATTCTGGGCAGGGGCTGACCTCCAGTGCTGGGGATCCTGAAGGACACAGACAGGTAGACGGACGGACAGACAGAACACAGCAGACAGCTAAGAGCTACACAGAACACTGATATTGAGCCATTCCAGAAATCCAACACCATACTCTGAAGCTTGTTTTAACAGAGAAAAAAGGCTCACCTCTTTTTTCCACAACTTCTTGCATGCCTACTTTCAACTAGATTGAAAAGAGATGAACAGGAGATAACCCAAAACACATAGCAATTAATGATATGATATATTACCACAACATTACCTATATCTCTGAAACTGCAGGTTCTCTTTCAATAGGTTTTCATTGAAATTGTGTATTTGTGTATGTATACATTATTATGTTGTTTTGCTACAGAAAATGCTGTGTCTTATGAGCCCACGTGGGCTGGGCATCCTTGAAGATGCATGGCACTATAATAATACAAACATCTAAATGATTAAAGTGAGATTCTGTCGCCACGCCAACCTGGTTCTGGCAGTTTCTTGGTTAGTTTGGGATATCTCTGGAACTTGATGAAGTAGTAACTCTCATACTCCATCAACACAGTGTCCAGGTCTATATTGTCACACACTTCAAACCGCCGGAAGCAGACATTGGTATCCTGTTCCAGAGCACTGGCAGCATCCATGTACCTGTCAACAACATAGTCATGTTCAAGTCGAGCCCTCTGTAGACCGAGGCTACTTTACAGGAATCAGACTAGATATGCAGTATATCACACTGACTTACCCTGCCTCCATTAAATGATGAAAGATTAATATGAGTAGATGTCTTCTTCTGGACTCTGCTCTCATTTCATCCTAATGTAAGAAACGAGTTAATCAGTGTAATATAATGATAAGCCAGGTAACAACCAGACATCTGCAACATGATCAGCTTTCTGTTCCAGCACCATATTCACCACACAGCACCAAGACTGATTGCCTAGGCAACAGTGGACGCTGAATGACTCATGCACCTAGCTAGCTAACTGGTTAGCTTGTGAAAGTTAACTTACTTAATACAAACACGATGCGAAAAATATAGTGATTCCTTTGTATATTAAGCCATATTGATCTAAACAATACTCACCGCCTCTCTTGCTTGATTCGCGGTTCTGATAGATTGATAAGAAAGTTCCATTGTGGATGTTGCGATCTGTCGGCGTGACACTGTAGTTTCTGGTTTGGGCAAAATGCTGTGTTCAAGACAACTGGGAACTCGGAACATACGAGACCAAATCATGACGTCAGTGATCTTCAGGTCGGCATGTCGGAGCTCTAGAAAGAGACCCGGGTTGGAATTCCGTTCAAATTGATTCTTCCCAGTCGGAGCTCGTTTTTTCCCCGAGTTCCCATTTGTTTTGAACGCACTGAAGTCTGAGATTTCCGAGTTCCCAGGTGTTCTGAACGCGGCATTACTGACCATAGCGACGAACAAACAAACGTTTTGGAAGCTGATTCGGGTCTCTCCCATATATTGGATTCTGTATTTTACATTATATCCATTAGCATATATATGATTAAATATTATCTGATGTTGGTTGTGTGACGTGTCTGCATTTGTGCACTGGGGCATCATTATGAGATAAAACAACTGCTTGCTACTTGCCTGTTTGTGTATGACAAGAACTGAGTAACCTGGTGTGACCTGCATGTTGCAAAACTGTAGATAACAGCCCAGCAGATGCTTTGTCCTTGTGTTTGTATGTAACAATATTGAGCACATGGTGTGACTTGCTGTATCTTACAAAGTTGTGATAGGGAGGGGTGGTCATCATGAGGTTTAACTGAAATGGAAAAATACTGAACTACACAATAGCAGGAACTGAGCAACTGTTATAACTAGGCTGTGATACCAGAACAGTAAGGATCTATACATGGAGGAGGGAGGACTCCAAGAGGCGGGGACCCGCCTGAGTGCCTGCGATAGGCTGGGCAAGTTTAAACCACGCCCAGCCTCTTTTGTGACAGGCCAACAGACGGGTTGGAACTATGTCTATCACAGTATAAGAACAACTGTTTACATACATCCAGTCAGTTCTCTGTTTGCCCTGCGAGGTGGGACAGAGAGCCCGTATATACGAAAGTTGCATTTGCCATTTATTACTTAGCTAATAAAAAATACATAGTATACAATCGGTGACTCATTGTTATATTTATCCTGATACCAGATTCGAATTTACGCAACCCTAACAGGTACTGTTGCTACTTGCTGCCACCTAACCGAACCAGACACCAAGTCTCTCATCAACTATGGGTGCATTAGTAAATTCACTCCGGAGTGCCGGAGTGTGCTCTGGGCCTTAGTAAATTCACACCCGGAGTGTGCTCTGGGCCTTTGTAAATTTATGCTGGAGTGTGGTCTGGGCGTTCATAAATTCACGCTGGAGTGTGCTCTGGAGTGTGCTCTATCAGATTGTCAGCTGCTAAATCCCCGAGCGTTTCGGCTGTTGGAGCATCCAGCGCGCACACTGCTAGCTACTTCCAGACACAAATGAGAGAACACTTCACTCTGACCATTTTACTCACCCTAGAAGAGGCTGTTTTC
>NC_088222.1:647886-835285 GCF_036934945.1 Oncorhynchus masou masou | reverse complement strand
TATCTAGACCTGTAAACAGACTATAATGTATCTAGACCTGTAAACAGACTATAATGTATCTAGACCTGTAAACAGACTATAATGTATCTAGACCTGTAAACAGACTATAATGTATCTAGACCTGTAAACAGACTACACTGTATCTAACTGTATCTAGACCTGTAAACAGATTATAATGTATCTAGCTGTATCTAGACCTGTAAACAGACTATAATGTATCTAGACCGGTCAGACTATACTGTATCTAAATGTATCTAGACCAGTAAACAGACTATACTGTATCTAGACCTGTAAACAGACTATAATGTATCTAGACCGGTCAGACTGTACTGTATCTAAATGTATCTAGACCAGTAAACAGACTATACTGTATCTAGACCTGTAAACAGACTATAATGCATCTAGACCTGTAAACAGACTATAATGTATCTAGACCTGTAAACAGACTATAATGTATCTAGACCTGTAAACAGACTATACTGTATCTAGCTGTACCTAGACCTGTAAACAGACTATAATGTATCTAGACCTGTAAACAGACTATAATGTATCTAGACCTGTAAACAGACTATAATGTATCTAGACCTGTAAACAGACTATAATGTATCTAGACCTGTAAACAGACTATAATGTATCTAGACCTGTATCTAGACTGTAAACTATACTGTATCTATACCTGTAAACAGACTGTATGTATAGACCTGTAAACAGACTATAATGTATCTAGACCTGTAAACAGACTATAATGTATCTAGACCTGTAAACAGACTATAGTAAGACTGTAAACAGACTATACTGTATCTAGACCTGTAAACAGACTATAATGTATCTAGACCTGTAAACAGACTATACTGCCTCTAGACTATTGTAAACAGACTATACTGCCTCTAGACCTGTAAACAGACTATACTGCCTCTAGACCTGTAAACAGACTATACTGCCTCTAGACCTGTAAACAGACTATACTGCCTCTAGGATGTAAACAGACTATACTGCCTCTAGACCTGTAAACAGACTATAATGTATCTAGACCTGTAAACAGACTATAATGCCTCTAGACCTGTAAACAGACTATAATGTATCTAGACCTGTAAACAGACTATACTGCTGTATCTAGACCTGTAAACAGACTATACTGCATCTAGACCTGTAAACAGACTATACTGCCTCTAGACCTGTAAACAGACTATACTGTATCTAGACCTGTAAACAGACTATAATGACCTGTAAACAGACTATAATGTACTAGACCTGTAAACAGACTATAATGTATCTAGACCTGTAAACAGACTATAATGTATCTAGACCTGTAAACAGACTATAATGTATCTAGACCTGTAAACAGACTATAATGTATCTAGACCTGTAAACAGACTATAATGTATCTAGACCTGTAAACAGACTATAATGTATCTAGCTGTATCTAGACCTGTAAACAGATTATAATGCATCTAGACCTGTAAACAGACTATACTGCCTCTAGACCTGTAAACAGACTATAATGTATCTAGCTGTATCTAGACCTGTAAACAGACTATAATGCATCTAAATGTATCTAGACTAAACAGACTATAATGTATCTAGACCTGTAAACAGACTATAATGTATCTAGACCTGTAAACAGACTATAATGTATCTAGCTGTATCTAGACCTGTAAACAGACTATAATGCATCTAAATGTATCTAGACCTGTAAACAGACTATAATGTATCTAGACCTGTAAACAGACTATAAATCTAGAGACTATAATGTATCTAGACCTGTAAACAGACTATAATGTATCTAGACCTGTAAACAGACTATAATGTATCTAGACCTGTAAACAGACTATAATGTATCTAGACCTGTAAACAGACTATAATGTATCTAGACCTGTAAACAGACTATAATGTATCTAGACCTGTAAACAGACTACACTGTAATGTATCTAGACCTGTAAACAGATTATAATGTATACTGTATCTAGACCTGTAAACAGACTATACTGTATCTAGACCGGTCAGACTATACTGTATCTAAATGTATCTAGACCAGTAAACAGACTATACTGTATCTAGACCTGTAAACAGACTATAATGTATCTAGACCGGTCAGACTGTACTGTATCTAAATGTATCTAGACCAGTAAACAGACTATACTGTATCTAGACTGTATCTAGACCTGTAAACAGACTATAATGTATCTAGACCTGTAAACAGACTATACTGTATCTAGCTGTACCTAGACCTGTAAACAGACTATACTGTATCTAGCTGTATCTAGACCTGTAAACAGACTATAATGTATCTAGACCTGTAAACAGACTATAATGTATCTAGACCTGTAAACAGACTATAATGTATCTAGCTGTATCTAGACCTGTAAACAGACTATAATGTATCTAGCTGTATCTAGACCTGTAAACAGACTATAATGTATCTAGACCGGTCAGACTGTACTGTATCTAAATGTATCTAGACCAGTAAACAGACTATACTGTATCTAGACCTGTAAACAGACTATAATGCATCTAGACCTGTAAACAGACTATACTCCCTCTAGACCTGTAAACAGACTATACTGCCTCTAGACCTGTAAACAGACTATACTGCATCTAGACCTGTAAACAGACTATACTGCCTCTAGACCTGTAAACAGACTATACTATCTAGAATAAACAGACTATACTGCCTCTAGACCTGTAAACAGACTATACTGCCTCTAGACCTGTAAACAGACTATAATGTATCTAGACCTGTAAACAGACTATAATGTATCTAGACCTGTAAACAGACTATACTGCCTCTAGACCTGTAAACAGACTATAATGTATCTAGACCTGTAAACAGACTATAATGTATCTAGACCTGTAAACAGACTATAATGTATCTAGACCTGTAAACAGACTATAATGTATCTAGCTGTATCTAGACCTGTAAACAGACTATAATGTATCTAGACCTGTAAACAGACTATAATGTATCTAGACCTGTAAACAGACTATAATGTATCTAGACCTGTAAACAGACTATAATGTATCTAGACCTGTAAACAGACTATAATGTATCTAGACCTGTAAACAGACTATAATGCATCTAGACCTGTAAACAGACTATAATGTATCTAGACCTGTAAACAGACTATAATGTATCTAGACCTGTAAACAGACTATAATGTATCTAGACCTGTAAACAGACTATAATGTATCTAGACCTGTAAACAGACTATAATGTATCTAGACCTGTAAACAGACTATACTGCCTCTAGACCTGTAAACAGACTGTATCTAGACCTGTAAACAGACTATACTGTATCTAGCTGTATCTAGACCTGTAAACAGACTATAATGTATCTAGACCGGTCAGACTATACTGTATCTAAATGTATCTAGACTAGTAAACAGAATACTGTATCTAGACCTGTAAACAGACTATAATGTATCTCTGTATCTAGACCTGTAAACAGACTATACTGTATCTAGACCTGTAAACAGACTATACTGCCTCTAGACCTGTAAACAGACTATACTGTATCTAGACCTGTAAACAGACTATAATGTATCTAGACCTGTAAACAGACTATAATGTATCTAGACCTGTAAACAGACTATAATGTATCTAGACCTGTAAACAGACTATAATGTATCTAGACCTGTAAACAGACTATAATGTATCTAGACCTGTAAACAGACTATAATATCTAGCTGTATCTAGACCTGTAAACAGACTATAATGTATCTAGACCTGTAAACAGTAGACCTGTAAACAACTATAGACCTGTAAACAGACTATAATGTATCTAGACCTGTAAACAGACTATAATGTATCTAGACCTGTAAACAGACTATAATGTATCTAGACCTGTAAACAGACTATAATGTATCTAGACCTGTAAACAGACTATAATGTATCTAGACCTGTAAACAGACTATAATGTATCTAGACCTGTAAACAGACTATATATCTGTATCTAGACCTGTAAACAGACTATAATGTATCTAGCTGTATCTAGACCTGTAAACAGACTATAATGTATCTAGACCTGTAAACAGACTATACTGCCTCTAGACCTGTAAACAGACTATACTGCCTATCTAGACCTGTAAACAGACTATAATGTATAGACCGGTCAGACTATACTGTATCTAAATGTATCTAGACCTGTAAACAGACTATACTGTATCTAGACCTGTAAACAGACTATATATCTGTATCTAGACCTGTAAACAGACTATAATGTATCTAGACCTGTAAACAGACTATAATGTATCTAGACCTGTAAACAGACTATAATGTATCTAGACCTGTAAACAGACTATAATGTATCTAGACCTGTAAACAGACTATAATGTATCTAGACCTGTAAACAGACTATAATGTATCTAGACCTGTAAACAGACTATAATGTATCTAGACCTGTAAACAGACTATAATGTATCTAGACCTGTAAACAGACTATAATGTATCTAGACCTGTAAACAGACTATCTAACTGTATCTAGACCTGTAAACAGACTATAATGTATCTATCTAGACCTGTAAACAGACTATAATGTATCTAGACCGGTCAGACTATACTGTATCTAAATGTATCTAGACCAGTAAACAGACTATACTGTATCTAGACCTGTAAACAGACTATAATGTATCTAGACCTGTAACTGTACTGTATCTAAATGTATCTAGACCTGTAAACAGACTATACTGTATCTAGACCTGTAAACAGACTATAATGTATCTAGACCTGTAAACAGACTATAATGTATCTAGACCTGTAAACAGACTATACTGTATCTAGACCTGTAAACAGACTATACTGTATCTAGACCTGTAAACAGACTATAATGTATCTAGACCTGTAAACAGACTATAATGTATCTAGACCTGTAAACAGACTATAATGTATCTAGACCTGTAAACAGACTATAATGTATCTAGACCTGTAAACAGACTATAATGTATCTAGACCTAAATGTAAACAGACTATACTGTATCTAGACCTGTAAACAGACTATAATGTATATCTAAACAGACTATGTATCTAGACCTGTAAACAGACTATACTGCCTCTAGACCTGTAAACAGACTATCTAGACCTGTAAACAGACTACTGTATCTAGACCTGTAAACAGACTATACTGCCTCTAGACCTGTAAACAGACTATACTGTATCTAGACCTGTAAACAGACTATAATGTATCTAGACCTGTAAACAGACTATAATGTATCTAGACCTGTAAACAGACTATAATGTATCTAGACCTGTAAACAGACTATAATGTATCTAGACCTGTAAACAGACTATAATGTATCTAGACCTGTAAACAGACTATAATGTATCTAGACCTGTAAACAGACTATACTGTATCTAGACCTGTAAACAGACTATACTGTATCTAGACCTGTAAACAGACTATAATGTATCTAGACCTGTAAACAGACTATAATGTATCTAGACCTGTAAACAGACTATAATGTATCTAGACCTGTAAACAGACTATAATGTATCTAGACCTGTAAACAGACTATAATGTATCTAGACCTGTAAACAGACTATAATGTATCTAGACCTGTAAACAGACTATAGCTGTATCTAGACCTGTAAACAGACTATAAGTATCTAGCTGTATCTAGACCTGTAAACAGATTATAATGTATCTAGACCTGTAAACAGACTATACTGTATCTAGACCTGTAAACAGACTATAATGTATCTAGACCTGTAAACAGACTATAATGTATCTAGACCTGTCAGACTATACTGTATCTAAATGTATCTAGACCAGTAAACAGACTATACTGTATCTAGACCTGTAAACAGACTATAATGCATCTAGCTGTATCTAGACCTGTAAACAGACTATAATGTATCTAGACCTGTAAACAGACTATAATGTATCTAGACCTGTAAACAGACTATAATGTATCTAGACCTGTAAAAGACTGTATCTAGACCTGTAAACAGACTATAATGTATCTAGACCTGTAAACAGACTATAATGTATCTAGACCTGTAAACAGACTATAATGTATCTAGACCTGTAAACAGACTATAATGTATCTAGACCTGTAAACAGACTATATGTATCTAGACCTGTAAACAGACTATGTATCTAACTGTATCTAGACCTGTAAACAGACTATATGCTGTATCTAGACCTGTAAACAGACTATAATGTATCTAGACCGGTCAGACTATACTGTATCTAAATGTATCTAGACCAGTAAACAGACTATACTGTATCTAGACCTGTAAACAGACTATAATGTATCTAGACCTGTAAACAGACTATAATGTATCTAGACCTGTAAACAGACTATAATGTATCTAGACCTGTAAACAGACTATAATGTATCTAGACCTGTAAACAGACTATAATGTATCTAGACCTGTAAACAGACTATACTGTATCTAAATGTATCTAGACCTGTAAACAGACTATACTGTATCTAGCTGTACTATACCTGTAAACAGACTATAATGTATCTAGACCTGTAAACAGACTATAATGTATCTAGACCTGTAAACAGACTATATAATGTATCTAGACCTGTAAACAGACTATAATGTATCTAGACCTGTAAACAGACTATAATGTATCTAGACCGGTAAACAGACCTGTATCTAGACCAGTAAACAGACTATAATGTATCTAGACCTGTAAACAGACTATAATGTATCTAGACCTGTAAACAGACTATAATGTATCTAGACCTGTAAACAGACTATAATGTATCTAGACCTGTAAACAGACTATACTGTATCTAGACCTGTAAACAGACTATCTGTATCTAGACCTGTAAACAGACTATACTGCCTCTAGACCTGTAAACAGACTATACTGTATCTAGACCTGTAAACAGACTATAATGTATCTAGACCTGTGTATCTAGACCTGTAAACAGACTATACTGTATCTAGATGTATCTAGACCTGTAAACAGACTATAATGTATCTAGACCTGTAAACAGACTATAATGTATCTAGACCTGTAAACAGACTATACTGTATCTAGACCTGTAAACAGACTATAATGTATCTAGCTGTATCTAGACCTGTAAACAGACTATAATGTATCTAGACCTGTAAACAGACTATACTGTATCTAGACCTGTAAACAGACTATATGTATCTAGACCTGTAAACAGACTATAATGTATCTAGACCTGTAAACAGACTATAATGTATCTAGACCTGTAAACAGACTATAATGTATCTAGACCTGTAAACAGACTATAATGTATCTAGACCTGTAAACAGACTATAATGTATCTAGACCTGTAAACAGACTATAATGTATCTAGACCTGTAAACAGACTATAAGCTGTATCTAGACCTGTAAACAGACTATACTGTATCTAGACCTGTAAACTATAATGTATCTAGACCTGTAAACAGACTATAATGTATCTAGACCTGTAAACAGACTATACTGTATCTAGACCTGTAAACAGACTATAATGTATCTAGACCTGTAAACAGACTATAATGTATCTAGACCTGTAAACAGACTATACTGTATCTAGACCTGTAAACAGACTATACTGTATCTAGACCTGTAAACAGACTATACTGTATCTAGACCTGTAAACAGACTATACTGTATCTAGACCTGTGTATCTAGACCTGTAAACAGACTATAATGTATCTAGACTGTATCTAGACCTGTAAACAGACTATAATGTATCTAGACCTGTAAACAGACTATAATGTATCTAGACCTGTAAACAGACTATACTGTATCTAGACCTGTAAACAGACTATAATGTATCTAGACCTGTAAACAGACTATAATGTATCTAGACCTGTAAACAGACTATAATGTATCTAGACCTGTAAACAGACTATAATGTATCTAGACCTGTAAACAGACTATAATGTATCTAGACCTGTAAACAGACTATAATGTATCTAGACCTGTAAACAGACTATAATGTATCTAGACCTGTAAACAGACTATAATGTATCTAGACCTGTAAACAGACTATAATGTATCTAGACCTGTAAACAGACTATAATGTATCTAGACCTGTAAACAGACTATAATGTATCTAGACCTGTAAACAGACTATAATGTATCTAGACCTGTAAACAGACTATAATGTATCTCTGTATCTAGACCTGTAAACAGACTATATCTAGACTGTATCTAGACCTGTAAACAGACTATAATGTATCTAGACCTGTAAACAGACTATAATGTATCTAGACTAGTCAGACTATACTGTATCTAAATGTATCTAGACCAGTAAACAGACTATACTGTATCTAGACCTGTAAACAGACTATAATGCATCTAAATGTATCTAGACCAGTAAACAGACTACAATGTATCTAGACCTGTAAACAGACTATAATGTATCTAGACCTGTAAACAGACTATAATGTATCTAGACCTGTAAACAGACTATAATGTATCTAGACCTGTAAACAGACTATAATGTATCTAGACCTGTAAACAGACTATAATGTATCTAGACCTGTAAACAGACTATAATGTATCTAGACCTGTAAACAGACTATAATGTATCTAGACCTGTAAACAGACTATAATGTATCTAGACCTGTAAACAGACTATATGTATCTAGACCTGTAAACAGACTATATGTATCTAGACCTGTAAACAGACTATAATGTATCTAGACCTGTAAACAGACTATACTGTATCTAGACCTGTAAACAGACTATACTGTATCTAAACAGACTATAATGTATCTAGACCTGTAAACAGACTATACTGTATCTAGACCTGTAAACAGACTATAATGTATCTAGACCTGTAAACAGACTATAATGTATCTAGACCTGTAAACAGACTATACTGTATCTAGACCTGTAAACAGACTATAATGTATCTAGACCTGTAAACAGACTATAATGTATCTAGACCTGTAAACAGACTATAATGTATCTAGACCTGTAAACAGACTATACTGTAGACTGTAAATATACTGTATCTAGACCTGTAAACAGACTATAATGTATCTAGACCTGTAAACAGACTATAATGTATCTAGACCTGTAAACAGACTATACTGTATCTAGACCTGTAAACAGACTATAATGCATCTAGACCTGTAAACAGACTATAATGTATCTAGACCTGTAAACAGACTATACTGTATCTAGACCTGTAAACAGACTATACTGTATCTAAGATGTATCTAGACCTGTAAACAGACTAGAATGTATCTAGACCTGTAAACAGACTATAATGTATCTAGACCTGTAAACAGACTATACTGTATCTAGACCTGTAAACAGACTATAATGTATCTAGACCTGTAAACAGACTATACTGTATCTAGACCTGTAAACAGACTATACTGTATCTAGACCTGTAAACAGACTATAATGTATCTAGACCTGTAAACAGACTATAATGTATCTAGACCTGTAAACAGACTATAATGTATCTAGACCTGTAAACAGACTATACTGTATCTAGCTGTATCTAGACCTGTAAACAGACTATAATGTATCTAGACCTGTAAACAGACTATACTGTATCTAGACCTGTAAACAGACTATAATGTATCTAGACCTGTAAACAGACTATAATGTATCTAGACCTGTAAACAGACTATAATGTATCTAGACCTGTAAACAGACTATAATGTATCTAGACCTGTAAACAGACTATAATGTATCTAGACCTGTAAACAGACTATAATGTATCTAGACCTGTAAACAGACTATAATGCATCTAGACCTGTAAACAGACTATAATGCATCTAAATGTATCTAGACCTGTAAACAGACTATAATGTATCTAGACCTGTAAAGAGACTATAATGTATCTAGACCTGTAAACAGACTATAATGTATCTAGACCTGTAAACAGACTATAATGTATCTAGACCTGTAAACAGACTATACTGTATCTAGACCTGTAAACAGACTATAATGCATCTAAATGTATCTAGACCTGTAAACAGACTATACTGTATCTAGACCTGTAAACAGACTATAATGTATCTAGCTGTATCTAGACCTGTAAACAGACTATAATGCATCTAAATGTATCTAGACCTGTAAACAGACTATAATGTATCTAGACCTGTAAACAGACTATAATGTATCTAGACCTGTAAACAGACTATAATGTATCTAGACCTGTAAACAGACTATAATGTATCTAGACCTGTAAACAGACTATAATGTATCTAGACCTGTAAACAGACTATAATGTATCTAGACCTGTAAACAGACTATAATGTATCTAGACCTGTAAACAGACTATAATGTATCTAGACAGACTATACTGTATCTAAATGTATCTAGACCTGTAAACAGACTATACTGTATCTAGACCTGTAAACAGACTATAATGTATCTAGACCTAGACTATAATGTATCTAGACCTGTAAACAGACTATAATGTATCTAGACCTGTAAACAGACTATAATGTATCTAGACCTGTAAACAGACTATAATGTATCTAGACCTGTAAACAGACTATATCTGTATCTAGACCTGTAAACAGACTATACTGTATCTAAACAGACTATACTGTATCTAGACCTGTAAACTAGACTATACTGTATCTAGACCTGTAAACAGACTATAATGTATCTAGACCTGTAAACAGACTATAATGTATCTAGACCTGTAAACAGACTATAATGTATCTAGACCTGTAAACAGACTATAATGTATCTAGACCTGTAAACAGACTATAATGTATCTAGACCTGTAAACAGACTATAATGTATCTAGACCTGTAAACAGACTATAATGTATCTAGACCTGTAAACAGACTATAATGTATCTAGACCTGTAAACAGACTATAATGTATCTAGACCTGTAAACAGACTATAATGTATCTAGACCTGTAAACAGACTATAATGTATCTAGACCTGTAAACAGACTATACTGTATCTAGACCTGTAAACAGACTATAATGTATCTAGACCTGTAAACAGACTATAATGTATCTAGACCTGTAAACAGACTATAATGTATCTAGACCTGTAAACAGACTATACTGTATCTAGACCTGTAAACAGACTATAATGTATCTAGACCTGTAAACAGACTATAATGTATCTAGACCTGTAAACAGACTATAATGTATCTAGACCTGTAAACAGACTATACTGTATCTAGACCTGTAAACAGACTATACTGTATCTAGACCTGTAAACAGACTATACTGTATCTGTATCTAGACCTGTAAACAGACTATACTGTATCTAGACCTGTAAACAGACTATACTGTATCTAGACCTGTAAACAGACTATACTGTATCTAGACCTGTAAATGTATCAGACTATATCTGTATCTAGACCTGTAAACAGACTATAATGTATCTAGACCTGTAAACAGACTATAATGTATCTAGACCTGTAAACAGACTATAATGTATCTAGACCTGTAAACAGACTATAATGTATCTAGACCTGTAAACAGACTATAATGTATCTAGACCTGTAAACAGACTATACTGTATCTAGACCTGTAAACAGACTATACTGTATCTAGACCGGTAAACAGACTATACTGTATCTAGACCTGTAAACAGACTATACTGTATCTAGACCTGTAAACAGACTATACTGTATCTAGACCTGTAAACAGACTATAATGTATCTAGACCTGTAAACAGACTATACTGTATCTAGACCGGAAACAGACTACTGTATCTAAATGTATCTAGACCTGTAAACAGACTATAGACCTGTAAACAGACTATAATGTATCTAGACCTGTAAACAGACTATACTGTATCTAGACCTGTAAACAGACTATAATGTATCTAGACCTGTAAACAGACTATAATGTATCTAGACCTGTAAACAGACTATAATGTATCTAGACCTGTAAACAGACTATACTGTATCTAGACCTGTAAACAGACTATAACTGTATCTAGACCTGTAAACAGACTATACTGTATCTAGACCTGTAAACAGACTATAATGTATCTAGACCTGTAAACAGACTATACTGTATCTAGACCTGTAAACAGACTATACTGTATCTAGACCTGTAAACAGACTATAATCTAGACCGGTAAACAGACTATACTGTATCTAGACCTGTAAACAGACTATACTGTATCTAGACCTGTAAACAGACTATAATGTATCTAGACCTGTAAACAGACTATAATGTATCTAGACCTGTAAACAGACTATAATGTATCTAGACCTGTAAACAGACTATAATGTATCTAGACCTGTAAACAGACTATACTGTATCTAGACCTGTAAACAGACTATAATGTATCTAGACCTGTAAACAGACTATAATGTATCTAGACCTGTAAACAGACTATACTGTATCTAGACCTGTAAACAGACTATACTGTATCTAGACCTGTAAACAGACTATACTGTATCTAGACCTGTAAACAGACTATACTGTATCTAGACCTGTAAACAGACTATACTGTATCTAGACCTGTAAACAGACTATAATGTATAAACAGACTATACTGTATCTAGACCTGTAAACAGACTATAATGTATCTAGACCTGTAAACAGACTATAATGTATCTAGACCTGTAAACAGACTATACTGTATCTAGACCTGTAAACAGACTATACTGTATCTAGACCTGTAAACAGACTATACTGACTATAATGTAGACCTGTAAACAGTATCTAGACCTGTAAACAGACTATAATCTAGACCTGTAAACAGACTATACTGTATCTAGACCTGTAAACAGACTATAATGTATCTAGACCTGTAAACAGACTATAATGTATCTAGACCTGTAAACAGACTATAATGTATCTAGACCTGTAAACAGACTATAATGTATCTAGACCTGTAAACAGACTATACTGTATCTAGACCTGTAAACAGACTATAACCTGTAAACAGACTATAAATGTATCTAGACCTGTAAACAGACTATACTGTATCTAGACCTGTAAACAGACTATATGTATCTAGACCTGTAAACAGACTATAATGTATCTAGACCTGTAAACAGACTATAATGTATCTAGACCTGTAAACAGACTATACTGTATCTAGACCTGTAAACAGACTATAATGTATCTAGACCTGTAAACAGACTATACTGTATCTAGACCTGTAAACAGACTAATGTATCTAGACCTGTAAACAGACTATAATGTATCTAGACCTCAGACTAAACAGACTATAATGTATCTAGACCTGTAAACAGACTATAATGTATCTAGACCTGTAAACAGACTATAACTGTATCTAGACCTGTAAACAAACAGACTATACTGTATCTAGACCTGTAAACAGACTATAGATAAACAGACTATACTATCTAGACCTATACTGTATCAGACTGTAAACATCTAAATGTATCTAGACCAGTAAACAGACTATACTGTATCTAGACCTGTAAACAGACTATAATGCATCTAGACCTGTAAACAGACTATACTGTATCTAGACCTGTAAACAGACTATAATGTATCTAGACCTGTAAACAGACTATAATGTATCTAGACCTGTAAACAGACTATAAACAGACTATAATGTATCTAGACCTGTAAACAGACTATACTGTATCTAGACCTGTATACTGTATCTAGAATGTATCTAGACCTAGACCTGTAAACAGACTATAATGTATCTAGACCTGTAAACAGACTATAATGTATCTAGACCGGTCAGACTATACTGTATCTAAATGTATCTAGACCTGTAAACAGACTATACTGTATCTAGACCTGTAAACAGACTATAATGTATCTAGACCTGTAAACAGACTATAATGTATCTAGACCTGTAAACAGACTATAATGTATCTAGACCTGTAAACAGACTATAATGTATCTAGACCGGTCAGACTATACTGTATCTAAATGTATCTAGACCAGTAAACAGACTATACTGTATCTAGACCTGTAAACAGACTATAATGCATCTAGACTGGTCAGACTATACTGTATCTAAATGTATCTAGACCAGTAAACAGACTATACTGTATCTAGACCTGTAAACAGACTATAATGCATCTAGCTGTATCTAGACCTGTAAACAGACTATAATGTATCTAGACCAGTCAGACTATACTGTATCTAAATGTATCTAGACCAGTAAACAGACTATAATGTATCTAGACCTGTAAACAGACTATAATGTATCTAGACCTGTAAACAGACTATAATGTATCTAGACCTGTAAATCTAGACCTGTACTAATGTATCTAGACCTGTAAACAGACTATAATGTATCTAGACCTGTAAACAGACTATAATGTATCTAGACCTGTAAACAGACTATAATGTATCTAGACCTGTAAACAGACTATAATGTATCTAGACCTGTAAACAGACTATAATGTATCTAGACCTGTAAACAGACTATAATGTATCTAGACCTGTAAACAGACTATAATGTATCTAGACCTGTAAACAGACTATAATGTATCTAGACCTGTAAACAGACTATACTGTATCTAGACCTGTAAACAGACTATACTGCATCTAGACCGGTCAGACTGTACTGCATCTAGACCGGTCAGACTGTACTGTATCTAAATGTATCTAGACCTGTAAACAGACTATACTGTATCTAGACCTGTAAACAGACTATACTGTATCTAGACCGGTCAGACTGTACTGTATCTAAATGTATCTAGACCTGTAAACAGACTATACTGTCTCTAACTGTCAACAGACAGAGGGTAAAGGGTGCTGTTGACACATACACTACCATTTAAAAGTTTGGGGTCACATAGAAATTTCCTTGTTTTTGAAAGAAAAGCACATTTTTTGTCCTTTAAAATAACATGAAATTGATCAGAAATACAGTGTAGACATTGTTAATGTTGTAAATGACTATTATAGCTGGACACGGCAGATTTTTTAATGGAATATCTACATAGGCGTACAGAGGCCCATTATCAGCAACCATCACTCCTGTGTTCCAATGGCACATTGTGTTAGCTAATCCAAGTTTATCATTTTAAAAGGCTAAGTGATCATTAGAAAATCCTTTTGCAATTATGTTAGCACAGCTGGCAACTGTTGTTCTCATTAAAGAAGCAATACAACTTCTTTAGACGAGTTGAGTATCTGGAGCATCAGCATTTGTGGGTTCGATTACAGGCTCAAAATGGACAGAAACAAAGACCTTTGTTTGTGAATAAAGAGTGGGTGTCATCAACCTTCTTTTCAAAGTGGTTGACGAGGTCGTCTGCAGAGGAGGAGGAGGGAGTGGGCAGGTGTGGAGGATTAAGGAGGGAGGTGCAAAAGTGTTTCTTAGGGTTAGTGGTAGAAAGTGGCTTTAGTAGCAGATACAGAGGAAGAGAGGGTAGAGAGGAGGGAATGGAAGGATGATAGGTCCTCCAGAAGTGTAGTTTTCCTTCATTTCTGCTCAGCTGCCCAGAGGCCTGTTCTGTAAGCTCGCAATGAGTCACTCAGCCAAGGAGCAGGAGGGGATGGCCGAGCTGGCCGGGAGAAAAGGGGACAGTCCCGATTCTCTTCCCTCCTCCCAAGGTGTGCACTTATATAATATTTCCCATGGATTTAGCAATGAAAACCCCCTCCTTCCAATGCTTACACCACAGGTGTCAAAATCATTCCACGGAGGGCCGAGTGTCTGCCGGTTTTCGCTTGTCCCTTAATTTATGAATTAAGCTCACTAATTAGCAAGGAACTCCCCTCACCTGGTTGTGGGTGGGCTTTCTATCTCCTGAAATGACAACCAGCAGTATTTGTAAAGAATCTCACCAAGAACAAACTAAAAGGCTGTAACGGTCACACACACTACCCAAAATAGTATTTTAATGTGACCAGAATGATTGCAGTAGGTTATGTCCATCTACTCATTCCTTAAAATGTTGACAAATACATACAATTTGCTACAGTACTTGCCATACATGTATAGCCATTGATGTGTTTAGAGAAGGTTGGACATTGCTTTTGTTGCACTGTAGACATCTAGCTAAATGACCACACAACTTACTAGCTACCTTATTAGCCTGCTAGCTAACAGAGCAAGGAACTGTAGCTATTAGTTGATAGGAAGCAATCACCACATACAGTACCAGTCAAAAGTTTGAACACACCTACTCATTCAAAGGTTTTTCTTTATTTTTACTATTTTCTACATTGTAGGATACTAGTGAAGTTATCAACAACTATGAAATAGTTGTATGTAATAGTAGTATGGAATCATGTAGTAACCCGCCAAAATATTTGAGATTCTTCAAAGTAGCCACCATTTGCCTTGATGACAGCTTTGCACACTCTTGACATTCTCTCAACCAGCTTCATGAGGTAGTCGCCTGGAATGCATTTCTATTAACAGGTGTGCCTTGCATTTGAGCCAATCAGTTGTGTTGTGACAAGGTAGGGGTGGTGTACAGAAGATAGCCCTATTTGGTAAAAGATCAAGTCCATATTATGACAAGAACTCATAAGCAAAGAGAAACCACAGTCCATCATTACTTTAAGAAAAGGTAGGTCAGTCAATCCAGAAAATGTCAAAAACTTTGAAGGTTTTTCAAGCACAGTCACAAAAATCATCCAGCACTATGATGAAACTGGCTCTCATGAGGACCACCACAGGAAAAGAAGACCCAGAGTTATCTCTACTGCAGAGGATACGTTCATTAGAGTTAACTGACTCATGAAGACCACCACAGGAAAGGAATACCCAGAGTTATCTCTACTGCAGAGGATACGTTCATTAGAGTTAACTGACTCATGAAGACCATCACAGGAAAGGAAGACCCAGAGTTATCTCTGCTGCAGAGGATACGTTCATTAGAGTTAACTGACTCATGAGGACCATCACAGGAAAGGAAGACCCAGAGTTATCTCTGCTGCAGAGGATATGTTCATTAGGTACCACCCTCAGAAATTGCTGCCTAAATAAATGCTTCAGAGTTCAAATAACAGCCATCTCAACATCAACTGTTCAGAGGAGACTGGGTGAATCAGGCCGCTATGGTCGAATTGCTGCAAAGAAACCACTACTAAAGGACACCAATAAGAAGAGGAGACTTGCTTGGGCCAAGAAACACGAGCAAATCAAATCAATGGACATTAGACTGGTGAAAATCTGTCCTTTGGTCTAATGAGTTCAAATGTGAGAAGACCGCCGTGTCTTTGGGGGCGCAGAGTAGGTGAACTGATGATCTACGCATGTGTAGTTCTCACCGTGAAGCATGGAGGAGGAAGTGTGGGAGTGCTTTGCTGGTGACACGGTCTGTGATTGATTTAGAATTCAATGCACTCTTAACCAGCATGACTACCACAGCATTCTGCAGCAATACGCTATCCCATCTGGTTTGTCCTTAGTGGGACTATCATTTGTTTTCAATAGGACAATGACCCAACACACCTCCATATGCTCAGCATATGTGGGAACTCATTCAAGACTGTTGGAAAAGCATTCCAGGTGAAGCTGGTTGAGAGAAAGAGAATGCCAAGAGTGTGCAAAGCTGTCATCAAGGCAAAGGGTGGCTACTTTGAAGAATCTGAAATACAAAATATATTTTGTTTTGTTTAACACTTTTTGGTTACTACATTATTTCATGTGTTATTTCATAGTTTGTCTTCACTATTGTTCTCTAATGTAGAAAGTAGTACAAATAAAGAAAAATCCTTGAATGAGTAAGTCTCCAAACTGTTGATTGCTACTGTATATCTAACTCAATAAGTTTCAGGGTTTAGAGGTCAGGTTCCTCAGAAGACTCCAGTCTCCGAGAGGGTTAGGGGTCAGGTTCCTCAGAAGACGCCAGCCGCAGAGAGGGTTAGGGGTCAGGTTCCTCAGAAGACGCCAGCCGCAGAGAGGGTTAGGGGTCAGGTTCCTCAGAAGACGCCAGCCGCAGAGAGGGTTAGGGGTCAGGTTCCTCAGAAGACGCCAGCCTCAGTGAGTAGTGTATTGGCCTCCAGCAGCATTCCCTTGGCGTAGACCCGTATGGTGTAGAACATAGTGAGGAAGTCCTGTGTGCTGAACAGAGTGTCTGCCAGGGCGAAGCCCAGTGTGGAGGGGATGAATCCTCTGCCGTACTCCACCATCCACGTCCCAGCACTCCACTGGACAGACGTCGCCTCGCCTACCGTGTGGACTATCGTGTCACCTGTCAACACACACACACGCACAACTTTCAACACACACCTGATACAGAAGATGCTACAATGTAGGCCCACTCCACCTAACTAGTAGGTAGGCTAGTTTACTTTCACATGTTAGTAATTTAGAGCCACTACAGTAGTGAATCATTTAGCAGACTCTCATCCAGATCCACTACGTAGTGAGTCATTTAGCAGACTCTCTGATCTAGAGCCACTACAGTAGTGAGTCATTTAGCAGACTCTCTGATCCAGAGCCACTGCAGTAGTGAGTCATTTAACAGACTCTCTGATCCAGAGCCACTACAGTAGTGAGTCATTTAGTAGACTCTCTGATCCAGAGCCACTACATTAGTGTCATTTAGCAGACTCTCTGATCCAGAGCCACTACAGTAGTGAGTCATTTAGTAGACTCTCTGATCCAGATCCACTACGTAGTGAGTCATTTAGCAGACCGACCATACATTGCCAGCAGCATACCACCCTGCATACCACTGCTGGCTTGCTTCTGAAGATAAGCAGGGTTGGTCCTGGTCAGTTCCTGGATGGGAGACCAGTTGCTGCTGGAAGTGGTGTTGGAGGGCCAGTAGGAGGCACTCTTTCCTCTGGTCTAAAGAAAATATCCAAATGCCCCAGGCCAGTGATTGGGGACACTGCCCTGTGTAGGGTGCTGTTTTTCGGATGGGACGTTAAATGGGTGTCCTGACTCTCTGAGGCCATTAAAGATCCGATGGAACTTACCATAAGAGTAGGTGACTAAATTCCTGGCTAAATTCCCAATCTGGCCCTCAAACCATCACGGTCACCTAATAATCCCCAGTTAACAATTGGCTCATTCATCCCCGTCCTCTCCCCTGTAACTATTCCCCAGGTCGTTGCTGCAAATGAGAACGTGTTCTCAGTCAACTTACCTGGTAAAATAACAGATAAATAAATACGCTCTTAAACACGAGGCTACCTACCTCATTGACCTGTGTTTTAGCTGGGTAGAACAGCGGTAGTGTCTAAATTTATACATTTAAATATAGAATTTAATAGGATCTCTGTGGTCTTACCTGGATAGTACATTTCACTCTTAGTTGATCCCTCCTTCCACTGCCTGAAGGTCCCAGAGATGATGGTGTCTGATATTTCAGCCCAGTAACGACCTTAAGAGAATTTCAACAAGTTAAAAACAAAACAGGAGACAGAGTGATACGATGGAGGATAGAAGACGTTAAGAATGAGGAAAGACTGATGATGTGACTCAAATGGCACCCTATTCCCCTCATAGGGCACTACTTACAGGGTGGCAGGTAGACTAGTGGTTACAGAGTGGGGCCAGTAACCAGCAGGTAGACTAGTGGTTAGAGAGTTGGGCCGGTAACCAGCAGGTAGCCTAGTGGTTAGAGAGTTGGGCCGGTAACCAGCAGGTAGACTAGTGGTTAGAGAGTTGGGCCAGTAACCAGCAGGTAGCCTAGTGGTTAGAGAGTTGGGCCAGTAACCAGCATGTAGCCTAGTGGTTAGAGAGTTGGGCCAGTAACCAGCAGGTAGCCTAGTGGTTAGAGAGTTGGGCCAGTAACCAGCAGGTAGCCTAGTGGTTAGAGAGTTGGGCCAGTAACCAGCAGGTAGCCTAGTGGTTAGAGAGTTGGGCCAGTAACCAGCAGGTAGCCTAGTGGTTAGAGAGTTGGGCCAGTAACCAGCAGGTAGACTAGTGGTTAGAGAGTTGGGCCAGTAACCAGCAGGTAGCTTAGTGGTTAGAGAGTTGGGCCAGTAACCAGCAGGTAGCCTAGTGGTTAGAGAGTTAGGCCAGTAACCAGCAGGTAGCCTAGTGGTAAGAGAGTTGAGCCAGTAACCAGCAGGTAGCCTAGGTAAATATTTTCATAACACTTTCTTGAACTGCGTTGTTGGTTAAGGGTAAGTAATTTCACTATAAGTTGTATTCGGCACATGTGACAAATGAAGTTTGATTTGACCTATCATACTACTATGGCTGAACCTGTAAAACAACACATTACACTGCACCTATTGTTCATTTCACCTTTATTTAACCAGGTAGTCTAGTTGAGAACAAGTTCTGATTTACAACTGCCACCTGACCAAGATAAGCAGTGTGACAGAAACAACAGAGTTACACATGGAGTAAACAAACATACAGTCAATAATACAATACAATAATAAATAAAATATAAATAATAAAATACCTATCATACTAGTATGGCTTACCCTGTAAAACAACACATTACACTGCACCTATGCAGTGTGTGGGGCAGCAGGTAGCCTAGTGGTTAGAGAGTTGGGCTAGTCTAGGCTCATTTCTCTGTATACATCAACAATGTTGCTCTTGCTGCGGGTGAATCTCTGATCCACCTCTACGCAGACGACACCATTCTGTATACTTCCGGCCCTTCTTTAGACACTGTTAACAAACCTCCAAACAAGCTTCAATGCCATACAACACTCCTTCTGTGGCCTCCAACTGCTCTTAAATGCTAGTAAAACTAAACACATGCTTTTCAACCGTTTGCTGCCTAAACATATCCGCCCGAATAGCATCACCACCCTGGACGGTTCCGACCTAGAATATGTGGACAACTACAAATACCTAGGTGTCTGGCTAGACTAAACTCTCCTTCCAGACTCATTAAACATCTCCAATCCAAAATCAAATCCAGAATCGGCTTCCTATTTCGCAACAAAGCCTCCTTCACCCACGCCGCCAAACTTACCCTAGTAAAACTGACTATCCTACCGATCCTCAACTTCGGCAATGTCACCTACAAAATAGCTTTCAACACTCTACTCAGCAAATTGGATGCAGTCTATCACAGTGCCATTCATTTTATCACCAAAGCCCCTTATACTACCCACCACTGCGACCTGTATGCTCTCGTTGGCTGGCCCTCGCTACATATTTGTCACCAGACCCACTGGCTCCAGGTCATCTATAAGTCTATGCTAGGTAAAGTACCGCCTTATCTCAGCTCACTGGTCACGATAGCAGCACCCACCCGTAGCACACGTTCCAGCAGGTATAGCTCACTGGTCACCCCCAAAGCCAACACCTCCTTTGGCCGCCTTTCCTTCCAGTTCTCTGCTGCCAGTGACTGGAACGAATTGCAAAACATTTTTTTTGTCAAAGCTGGAGATTTATATTTCCCTCACTAACTTTAAACATCAACTATCTGAGCAGCTAACCGATCACTGCAGCTGTACATAGTCCATCTGTAAATAGCCCACTCAATTTACCTACCTCATCCCCATATTGTTTTATTTACTTATCTGCTCTTTTGCGCACCAGTACCTCTACTTGCACACCATCATCTGATCATCTGTCACTCCAGTGTTAATCTGCTAAATTGTAATTATTCCCTACTATGGCCTATTTATTGCCTACCTCCTCATGCCTTTTGCACACACTGTATAAAAACTATATTTTATTCTACTGTGTCATTGACTTGTTTATTGTGTTATTGGCTTGTTTATTGTTTATTCCATGTGTAACTCTGTGTTGTCTGTTCACACTGCTTTGCTTTATCTTGGCCAGGTTGCAGATGTAAATGAGAAGTTGTTCTCAACTAGCTTACCTGGTTAAATAAAGGTGACATAAAAATAACAAAAAAAGAATTGAAAGGTTGCAAAATCAAATCCCTGAGCTGACAAGGTACAAATCTGTTGTTCTGCCACTGAACAGGCAGTTAACCCACTGTTCCTAGTCCGTCATTGAAAATAAGAATTTGTTCCTAACTGACTTGCCTAGTTAAATAAAGGTTGCATAAACATGACAATACATGTTTTACTTATGAGCAGGGCCCATAGAGGCATGAACCCAGAGTGATCCTGACCTGAGTGTCCTCCGGTGTCCACGGCGGTGCCGAACAGCAGGACGTACTCGGTGAGAGAGGCGTGGAGCAGACACATGGACCCCATCCAGCCGCCTGCGTTGACAAACACCCACTGCAGGTCCTCGTCCGGCAGGATGTGACCCGGGTACTTCCTCCGCAGCTCCACCACCACCTTGGGGAACGCCTGGTCGTGGTCCTGGCCTGGAGGAGACAACATCATCAACAACACACAACGCCTGGTCGTGGTCCTGGCCTGGAGGAGACAACATCATCAACAACACACAACGCCTGGTCGTGGTCCTGGCCTGGAGGAGACAACATCATCAACAACACACAACGCCTGGTCGTGGTCCTGGCCTGGAGGAGACAACATCATCAACAACACACAACGCCTGGTCGTGGTCCTGGCCTGGAGGACGCCTGGTCGTGGTCCTGGACAACATCATCAACAACACACACAACGCCTGGTCGTGGTCCTGGCCCGGAGGAGACAACATCATCAACAACACACAACGCCTGGTCGTGGTCCTGGCCTGGACAACATCATCAACAACACACAACGCCTGGTCGTGGTCCTGGCCCGGAGGAGACGACATCAACAACAACACACAACGCCTGGTCGTGGTCCTGGCCTGGAGGAGACAACATCATCAACAACACACAACGCCTGGTCGTGGTCCTGGCCTGGAGGAGACAACATCATCAACACAGTTGTTTTGTCCTGGCCTCAAAACCACATGTAGAGCAGTGATAAATCAGTATAACCAGACATGAGAAAAAAACAACTATGGAATGGGTAGAGGTTTCTTGTCAACAGCAGTAAACTATACCTCATGTCTAGCATGTCCCTGACCTCACTCTTATCATCGATGAACCCTCCCATTTTAAAAAGATAGCATGCTGATGTTAGCTTGCAAGAGCTCTCACTCACCTCTCTCAACTGCTAATCCACCTCCTAGTCAAAACCATTTGGCTAGCAGGGTCATGTGGCTAACTAGATCTAGAAGGCCAGCATAATACAATTACAGCTAGCTACATGCTTGGGTCTAATCCTACAGCCAGTTGCTGACCTGGCATAGCCAATCAACCAAGCTAGCTAGTTAACTTGTGGGTTATTGAAGCAATAAGACATCAGGGGGTGTGGTAAATGGCCAATATACCACGGCTAAGGGCTGTTCTTACGCACAAGGAGTGCCTGGACACAGCCCTTACCTGTGGTATATTGGCCATATACCACAAACCCGAGGTGCCTTATTGCCATTTTAAACTGGTTACCAACATAATTAGAACAGTAAAAATACACGTTTTGTCATACCTGTGGTATATGGTCTGATATACCACAGGCTTTCAGCCATTCAGCATGCAGGGCTCGAACCACCCTGTTTATAAAATGTAAATGGCTAAGGGCTCTATCCAGGCACTCTGCATTGCATCGTGCAAAGAACAGCCATTAGTCGTGGTGTATTGGCCATATACCATGCCTTAATGTTTAATTACACAAGGGTTGGGTCTAGTCCTGAATGCTGATTGGTTAAAACCACATTACAGGCAGAGTCTATTCCACAAGTTACCACCGGCTAAATCTATGACGTTAAATTGCCTATTTACTCTGTTCCATCCGACTGCACAATCCACTCTCTCATCAGCCCAGCCAGGCAATATACAAACTTGATCTCGACTATAAAAATCATCTAGACATTATCTCACATTTTTATTTTACCTTTATTTTACTAGGCAAGTCAGTTAAGAACAAATTCTTATTTTCAATGACGGCCTAGGAACAGTGGGTTAACTGCCTGTTCAGGGTACCTTGTCAGCTCGGGGATTCCAACTTGCAAGCTTTTGGTTACTAGTCCAATGCTCTAACCACTAGGCTACACTGCCGCCCCATTAAGCTTTCAACCACAGAGATTTGTATAAACCTGTCTGTCTCTCCGATATTTGCAACTTTATTCCAATATTCAAATTTGATCTCCAGCTCCAAATTTGATCTCCCATTAATGAATGTGGCTGGGGTGGACGAGACAGAGAGGCAGCCGGAATCATGAATCAGCTGGTATCATTTGTATGGATGTGGATGTATACAAATGCATTAAAATTGAAAAAAGGTTAAACGAAACGAAGTGCAGTTAGTTTGCAGTCTTTCCAGCTTCAGTTTAAAGTGATTGTGTTGACTGTGTTGTTGGCTAGCTCCTCTGAACAACAGTGTCCTGAGGAGTGAGCACATTCTCTATCCCAGGCGAAATAGCGCCTCATTGGCTCATTGTTATGGATGTATCCAAATACATGTCACTTGAAAACAGCTTAAACAAATGCAGCTACTTCACTGTTATTCTGGCTTGTTGACGTGACTAAGTTAGCCGTAGTTGGCTAGCTAGCGATAAGAACGTTGCCAGCCAGTATGGCAATGGAATATTTAGAACGAACGCCTGGGTCGTGTCCATAGATACAGAACCAATAGACTGAACGCCTGGGTCGTGTCCATAGATACAGAACCAATAGACTGAACGCCTGGGTCGTGTCCATAGATACAGAACCAATAGACTGAACGCCTGGGTCGTGTCCATAGATACAGAACCAATAGACTGAACGACTGGGTCGTGTCCATAGATACAGAACCAATAGACTGAACGACTGGGTCGTGTCCATAGATACAGAACCAATAGACTGAACGACTGGGTCGTGTCCATAGATACAGAACCAATAGACTGAACGACTGGGTCGTGTCCATAGATACAGAACCAATAGACTGACGACTGGGTCGTGTCCATAGATACAGAACCAATAGACTGAACGACTGGGTCGTGTCCATAGATACAGAACCAATAGACTGAACGACTGGGTCGTGTCCATAGATACAGAACCAATAGACTGAACGACTGGGTCGTGTCCATAGATACAGAACCAATAGACTGAACGACTGGGTCGTGTCCATAGATACAGAACCAATAGACTGAACGACTGGGACACGTCCATAGATACAGAACCAATAGACTGAACGACTGGGACACGTCCATAGATACAGAACCAATAGACTGAACGACTGGGTCGTCTTTTTCACCCGAACCGATTGAACTTTCGACCAGCCGGGTTTGGTAACAACCTTAGCATTGTGTCGGGACTATATCTTGTGGAAGGATGAAATAGTATGAATAAATTCATCAAACTAAAGTTTAATTGAAAATATGTATTTGAATATGTTGGTAACCCGGCTTAGATGGCATCATCACTTAATTGCACTAGTCTTTCTCGTGATGTTAAGCTAACCATCACACATATCAATGTAATGATTATCTGGAGCGTATTCATTACGCAGATTATGCTGTAAAACGTTTCTTAAACGGAGAGAACTATCTGAATTTGTCCAATAGAAGCTATCGTGTGCTGTTTGCTTCCGTGTAGTTCTTCCGTAATGAATGCTCCCCTGACTAGCCAACTATCCATTTACCTGCGTATCGCTTGGCCAGTACAGCAACATCTTCCTTCGTGAAGACATAGTGTTTGTTGGCCATCCACTGCCGCAGGTACATCACTATCAACACAGACACTCCAGCCAGCACGATTAACTTTAACACTTTAGTTGTCCAAGACATGACTGAGATTGAGTGGTAGAACACCACGACCAGAGAAACAGACAAGAGCTACAGCGAAGACAGACGGAAGTTATGCGAAGGCACCCATAGAGATAGATACATGACTCGTCTGTGTATGTGTCATTATCGCGTCTGAGACAGCATGGGCAGCGCCATTGCGTTTATCTCCAGTTTGAAGTAGTTCATTTTCTCCCAAATGATTAGCTGATCCCTCATGATGACCCTATTGGACATGACTTCAACCGGGTCACCAGGAGGGATCAGCCAATGAAGTTGGAAGTCCCACCCAGTTGACGCCATGAAACTGGTGAAAGCCCTGAATGGCGCTGCCCATGCTATAGCAGGCCTTTGGCCACTAGAGACCTCTATCATTCTCAATGGGGGAGGCGCCTTAACTTTCACCTCTGTACTCCCCCCAATTTAGAACTGTTTTTATCAACGAGCAGAAGAGGAATATTTGAATGTTTACTGTTCATTTTTATTGTTTATTTCACTTTTGTATATTATCACCCTCACTTGCTTTGGCAATGTTAACACATGTTTCCCATGCCAATAAAGCTCCTTGAATTGAATTGGAATAGTCACATGCAAACCAGCATACATACAAACGATTTACATTGCCAGGAATCAGAAACAAACAAATCATAATCATTATTAATACAAGTTTTAATTGCCTTTTTGTTTTTCATTTTAGTTAAAGTGGTGCCATATTGTTTAAATTCATTTATAAAGTGAAAAAAGTTAGGTTTTGAATTAGCCCATTTGCATTTTTGAATATGAAATGTAAATATTGTTTAAATTCATTTATAAAGTGAAAAAAGTTAGGTTTTGAATTAGCCCATTTGCATTTTTGAAATGTACCTAATATTATTAGCAGTTGAATTAAATATACTACATCTTTGTCAATGTCAGAATTTCTGAAATAAATCATTATATCAAAACCATTCAATTGTACAACCGGCCCTATTTTTTTGTAATGCAATTCTGTATGTCAATCTAAAACATTCTGCTATAAAAACAGTCAAAATGGTCTCCTACATTCCACAGAAATCACATTTATCGTCAATTTCAGCTTGAATCTTTCCAAAACATGTTTCACAGGATACATTCTATGTAACATTTTAAATGAAACGTCCTTTACCCTGTTACTGATATAATAGTATCAGTTTTATATCAGTAATAGTTAGCAATTTTCCATGCTTTTCCCCATTGTTTATCACCATAGATTTCTGTCCAAAATAATCTTGCTGAGGGAATTGTAGTATCACAAAAAAATCCTAATCTGTTTATTACTACATTGATCTTTAAAGTTAATTTTGCCAATGAATACATTTTCATGTAAATCTATGTTACTTACATCAACCCCAGGGAAATTAAGAAAATATACAATCCCCCCATCATAAACAATTGCATATTATTTCAGGGTTATTGGAATTTTAAATGGATCAAGAAATTCCCCATATGAAAGAAGGTATCCATCCTCATTCAGTAACTGACCAACCAAGAACGAATGATGCGGAAGAAATTGACAAGACGAGTTGAAATGATATCCAATCAGAATGGTGAAAAAATGTCACGCAGGCATGGTCGCGCTGTCAATATTTGTCGTTGAGCTTGCTTTTGTTGCCATGAAGTCACTGGTGTTGTTCTAGTTATCAGAAAGCCACTACATGTAAGATTGTATCCTACCAAGACAAACATTTAACAACACATATCTATCTGAATGTTCCGCATGGTTCTGAACGCGTCCACTAGTATACCTTGCGTTACGTCTGGAATCCTGCGTTCATCTGCGCAGCTTTCATTCTCTCCACTGGTTCTATTCCGAGAGTAGTTAGCGGCAGAACGCTTTCAAAACAGCACCAACTCAAAGCAGGGTTAGGGTTGATCTTATAGATGTCAGACTGAAGACAGTCCGAGCCACCACTGGTACTGACACAGAGAGACGTTTAGTAAAGTAGGGCTGGACACAGGTGGACTTTCACGTCGTCGGCGTTGTGACAACAACATAGACCAACGCAATGAGCAGCAATAATGAACTCCGCTTTGATCCAAAGGGTAATATTTATTTTTATTTTATTTCACCTTTATTTAACCAGGTAGGCTAGTTGAGAACAAGTTCTCATTTGCAACTGCGACCTGGCCAATATAAAGCATAGCAGTGTAAACAGACAACATAGAGTTACACATGGAACAAGAACACACTACTAAAACACGACTACAGACTATTAGTGCATCTGGTCTTTTAGGAGTTATTGATTAAAGGAGCATAATGTCACTCTTTATAGTCCAATGACTTTACATGTTCAGTCAGCAAGACTTTATGTTACCACAGAATACAACCCGTGATTCAGTTCCTGTTTTGGTATATAAAGTACATGGATGCATCTCTGGTGCCACCTGCAGACCATGTTAGAGAGCGCAGTCCAGATATACTTTAATTGGTATAACTTCCACCTGTGACTGAACCTCTACCGATTATAAAAAATGAGGCTGGACTACAACAGAATCCGTGGTTAGTTCTTGAGATGACCTAATTAGCTAATTGTGTGTATGTGTGCATCTCTCTCTCAATTCAATTCAATTCAAGGGGCTTTATTGGCATGGGAAACATGTGTTAACATTGCCAAAGCAAGTAAGGTATATAATATATAAAGTGAAATAAACAATAAAAATTAACAGTAGACATCACACATACAGAAGTTTCAAAACAATAAAGACATTACAAATGTCATATTATATATATATACAGTGTTTTTACAATGTGCAAATGGTAAAGGACACAAGATAAAATAAGCATAGATATGTGTTGTATTTACAATGGTGCGTGTTCTTCACTGGTTGCCCTTTTCTCGTGGCAACAGGTCACAAATCTTGCTGCTCTGATGGCACACTGTGGAATTTCACCCAGTAGATATGGGAGTTTTTCAAAATTGGATTTGTTTTCGAATTCTTTGTGGATCTGTGTAATCTGAGGGAAATATGTCTCTCTAATATGGTCATACATTGGGCAGGAGGTTAGGAAGTGCAGCTCAGTTTCCACCTCATTTTGTGGGCAGTGAGCACATAGCCTGTCTTCCCTTGAGAGCCATGTCTGCCTAACGGCCTTTCTCAATAGCAAGGCTATGCTCGCTGTCAGTCTGTACATAGTCAAAGCTTTCCTTAATTTTTGGTCAGTCACAGTGGTCAGGTATTCTGCCGCTGTGTACTCTCTGTGTAGGGCCAAATAGTATTCTAGTTTGCTCTGTTTTTTGTTAATTCTTTCCAATGTGTCAAGTAATTATCTTTTTGTTTTCTCATGATTTGGTTGGGTCTAATTGTGCTGCTGTCATGGGGATCTGTAGGGTGTGTTTGTGAAAGAGCCCCAGGACCAGCTTGTTAGGGGACTCTTCTCCAGGTTCATCTCTCTGTAGTGATGGCTTTGTTGTGGAAGGTTTGGGAATCGCTTTCTTTTAGGTGGTTATAGAATTTAACTGCTCTTTTCTGGATTTTGATAAACAGTGGGTATCGGCCTAATTCTGCTCTGCATGCATTATTTGGTGTTCTACGTTGTACACTGAGGATATTTTTGCAGAATTCTGCGTGCAGAGTCTCAATTTGGTGTTTGTCCCATTTTGTGAAGTCTTGGTTGGTGAGCGGACCCCAGACCTCACAACCATAAAGATACAGCAATGGGCTCTATGACTGATTCAAGTATTTTTAGCCAAATCCTAATTGGTATGTTGAAATTTATGTTCCTTTTGATGGCATAGAATGCCCTTCTTGCCTTGTCTCTCAGATCGTTCACAGCTTTGTGGACAGTTACCTGTGGGCTGATGTTTAGGCCAAGGTATGTATAGTTTTGTGTGCTCTAGGGCAACAGTGTCTAGATGGAATTTGTATTTGTGGTCCTGGTGACTGGACCTTTTTTGGAACACCATTATTTTGGTCTTACTGAGATTTACTGTCTCTCTCTGTTTGTCTGTCCTGTCTGTCTGTCTGTCTGTCTGTCTGTCTGTCTGTCTCTCTCTCTCTCTGTATCTCTCTCTGTATCTCTCTCTCTCTCTCTCTCTCTCTATCTCAAATCAATTCAAGGGGCTTTATTGGCATGGGAAACATGTGTTAACATTGCCAAAGCAAGCGAGGTAGATAATATACAAAAGTGAGATTAAAACATCTCTCTCTCTCTCTGTGTCTGTCTCAGAGCACCAGCACCTGCGCTACAACCCCCTCCGGGACACGTGGGTTCTGGTGTCGGCCCACAGGATGAAGAGACCTTGGAGTGGCCAGGTGGAGAAGGAAGAGGAGGACCAAGTACCTCAACACGACCCAAACAACCCCCTCTGTCCTGGGAACACCAGGGCCAACGGAGAGGTGAGAACCTTGACCTCTGACCCTATAACCCTGACACAACCCTAACAACCCCCTCTGTCCTGGGAACACCAACAGAAAGGACACACACACAGAGATAGATTTTATTATGTCTATTTTTATGAACCTTTATTTAACAAGGCACGATGGTTAAGAACACATTTTTATTTACAATGAAAGCCTAGGAACAGTGGGTTAACTGCCTTGTTCAGGGGCAAAACAACACATTTTTACCTTGTCAGCTCAGGGATTCAATCTGGCGACCTTTCTGTTACTGGCCTAATTCTCTAACCACTAGGCTACCTGCTGCCCCAAAGATAAAATAGGTAGATATAGTGTAGATAGATACAGTAGATAGATACAGTAGATAGGTAGATGCCATAGATAGATACAGTAGATCGGTAGATGCCATAGATAGATACAGAAGATAGATACAGTCGAGATAGATATATACAGTAGAAAGGTAGAGATAAAGTAGGTAGATGCAGTAGATATATACAGTAGAGATAGATAGGTAGAGATAAAGTAGGTCGATGCAGTAGATAGATACAGTAGAGATAGATAGATACAGTAGATAGGTAGAGATAAAGTAGGTAGATGCAGTAGATAGATACATTAGATAGATACATTAGATAGATAGAGTAGATAGATACAGTAGAGATAGATAGGTAGAGATAAAGTAGGTAGATGCAGTAGATAGATACAGTAGAGACAGATAGATACATTAGATAGGTAGAGATAAAGTAGGTAGATGCAGTAGATAGATACAGTAGATAGATACAGTAGAGACAGATAGATACATTAGATAGGTAGAGATAAAGTAGGTAGATGCAGTAGATAGATACAGTAGAGATAGATACAGTAGATGGGTAGAGATACAGTAGGTAGATGCAGTAGACAAATACAGTAGATAGATACAGTAGATGGGTAGAGATAAAGTAGGTACAGTTGAAATTGGATGTTTACATAAACCTTAGCCAAATACATTTTAAATCAGTTTTTCACAATACCTGACATTTAATCCTAGTAAAAACTTCCTGTTTTAGGTCAGTTAGAATCACCACTTAATTTTAAGAATGTGAAATGTCAGAATAATAGTAGAGAGTGATTTATTTCAGCTTTTATTTCTTTCATCACATTCCCAGTGGGTCAGACGTTTACATACACTCAGTCAGTATTTGGTAGCATTGCCTTTTAAATTGTTTAACTTGGGTCAAATGTTTCAGGTATCCTTCCACAAGCTTCCCACAATAAGTTGGTTGAATTTTGGCCCATTCCTCCTGACAGAGCTGGTGTAACTGAATCAGGTTGGAAGGCCCCTTTGCTCACACACGCATACCAGTCCCTCTTGCAGCAAAGCACCCCCACAACATGACGCTGCCATTCCTGTGCTTCACGGTTGGGATGGTGTTCTTTGGCTTGCAAGCCTCCCCCTTTTTCCTCCAAACATAACGATGGTCATTATGGCCAAACAGTTCTATTTTTGTTTCATCAGACCAGAGGACATTTCTCCAAAAAGTTTGATCGTTGTCCCCATGTGCAGTTGCAAATTGTAGTCTGGTTTTTTTATGGTGGTTTTGGAGCAGAGGCTTCTTCCTTGCTGAATGGCCTTTCAGGTTATGTCGATATAGGACTCGTTTTCCTGTGTATATAGATACTTTTGTACCTGTTTCCTCCAGCATCTTCACAAGGTCCTTTACTGTTGTTCTGGGATTGATGTGCACTTATCGCACCAAAGTACATTCATCTCTAGGAGACAGAACAGAACGCGTCTCCTTCCTGAGCGGTATGACGGCTGCGTGGTCCCATGGTGTTTATACTTCCGTACTATTGTTTGTAGAGTTGAACGTGGTACCTTCAGGCGTTTGGAAATTGCTCCCAAGGATTAACCAGACTTGTGGAGGTCTACAATTTTTTTTCTGAGATCTTGGCTGATTTCTTTTGATTTTCCCATGATGTCAAGCAAAGAGGCACTGAGTTTGAAGGTAGGCCTTGAAATATATCCACAGGTACACCTCCAAATGACTCAAATTATGTCAATTAGCCTATCAGAAGCTTCTAAAGCCATGACATAATTTTCTGGAATTTTCCAAGCTGTTTAAAGGCACAGTCATCTTAGTGTATGTAAACTTCTGACCCACTGGAATTGTGATACAGTCAGTTGGAAGATACAGTAGATATAGGTAGATATAGGTAGATACGGTAGATACTGTAGATATAGGTAGATACAGTAGATATAGGTAGATACAGTAGATATAGGTAGATACAGTAGATATAGGTAGATACGGTAGATATAGGTAGATATAGGTAGATATAGGTAGATACAGTAGATATAGGTAGATATAGGTAGATATAGGTAGATATAGTAGATATAGGTAGATACTGTAGATACTGTAGATACAGTAGATATAGGTAGATATAGGTACATTTACATTTAAGTCATTTAGCAGACGCTCTTATCCAGAGCGACTTACAAATTGGTGAATTCACCTTCTGACATCAGTGGAACAGCCACTTTACAATAGTAGATACGGTAGATAAAGTAGATATAGGTAGATATTGGTAGATACGGTAGATACTGTAGATACAGTAGATATAGGTAGATATAGGTAGATACGGTAGATACTGTAGATACAGTAGATATAGGTAGATACGGTAGATATAGGTAGATACGGTAGATACAGTAGATACAGTAGATATAGGTAGATACGGTAGATATAGGTAGATACGGTAGATATAGGTAGATACGGTAGATATAGGTAGATACGGTAGATATAGGTAGATACGGTAGATATAGGTAGATACGGTAGATATAGGTAGATACGGTAGATATAGGTAGATACGGTAGATATGGGTAGATACGGTAGATATGGGTAGATACGGTAGATATGGGTAGATACGGTAGATATGGGTAGATACGGTAGATATGGGTAGATACGGTAGATATGGGTAGATACGGTAGATATGGGTAGATACGGTAGATACTGTAGATACTGTAGATATGGGTAGATACAGTAGATATAGGTAGATACAGTAGATATAGGTAGATACTGTAGATACTGTAGATATTGGTAGATACTGTAGATATGGGTAGTTACTGGGTAGATACTGTATATACAGTAGATACAGTAGATAATGGGTAGATATGGGTAGATACTGTAGATATGGTAGATACTGTAGATATGGGTAGATATAGTAGATATGGGTAGCTATAGTAGATACAGTAGATATAGTTAGATACTGTAGATATAGTAGATATAGGTAGATACAGTAGATATAGGTAGATACAGTAGATATAGGTAGATACAGTAGATATAGGTAGATACAGTAGATATTGGTAGATACTGTAGATACTGTAGATATTGGTAGATACTGTAGATATGGGTAGTTACTGGGTAGATACTGTATATACAGTAGATACAGTAGATACAGTAGATAATGGGTAGATATGGGTAGATACTCTAGATATGGGTATATATAGTATATATAGGTATATACTGTAGATATAGTAGATATGGGTATATATAGTAGATATAGGTAGATATGGGTAGATATAGTACATATAGGTATATACAGTAGAGATTGGTAGATATAGTAGATATGGGTATATAAGTAGATGGCGGTAGATATAGTAGATATAGTTATATACTGTAGATATGGGTAGATATAGTAGATATGGGTAGATACTGTAGATATAGGTAGATACTGTAGATATTGTAGATATCGGTAGATATAGTAGATGTGGTTAGATATAGTAGATATAGGTAGATATAGTAGATATAGGTAGATATAGTAGATATAGGTAGATATAGTAGATGTGGTTAGATATAGTAGATATGGGTAGATATAGTAGATTTAGGTAGATACAGTAGATATGGGTAGATACTGTAGATATAGGTAGATACTGTAGATATATGTAGATACTGTAGATACTGTAGATATGGGTAGATACTGTAGATATGGGTAGTTACTGGGTAGATACTGTATATATAGTAGATATAGGTAGATATGGGTAGATATAGTAGATATAGGTATATACAGTAGATATGGGTAGATATAGTAGATATGGGTATATACAGTAGATGGGGGTAGATATAGTAGATATAGTTATATACTGTAGATATGGGTAGATATAGTAGATATGGGTAGATACTGTAGATATAGTAGATATTGGTAGATACAGTAGATATAGTAGATATGGGTAGATACTGTAGATATAGGTAGATACTGTAGATATAGTAGATATAGGTAGATATAGTAGATATAGTAGATGTGGTTAGATATAGGTAGATATAGTAGATATAGGTAGATATAGTAGATATAGGTAGATATAGGAGATGTGGTTAGATATAGTAGATATGGGTAGATATAGTAGATTTAGGTAGATACAGTAGATATGGGTAGATACTGTAGATATAGTTAGATACTGTAGATATATGTAGATACTGTAGATACTGTAGATATGGGTAGATACTGTAGATACAGATAGATACTGTAGATATGGGTAGATACTGTAGATATGGGTAGATACAGTATATATAGTAGATATAGGTAGATACTGTAGATATGGGTAGATACTGTAGATATGGGTATATATAGGTAGATACTGTAGATATGGGTAGATACAGTAGATACTGTCGATACTGTAGATATATGTAGATACTGTTGATACTGTAGTTATATATAGATACTGTAGATATGGGTAGATATAGGTAGATACTGTAGATACTGTAGATACTGTAGATATAGCTAGATACTGTAGATACAGTAGATATGGGTAGATACTGTGGTTATGGGTAGATGCAGTAGATATGGGTAGATGCAGTAGATATGGGTAGATACTGTAAATATAGGCAGATATTGTAAATATGGGTAGATATAGTAGATATGGGTAGATTTTGGTAGCAACAGTAGATATATATATTGGATAAAGTATGTATAGGTAGATACTGGGTAGATACTGTAGATATGGGTAGATACTGTAGATATGGGTAGATATAGTAGATATAGTTATATACTGTAGATATGGGTAGATATAGTAGATATGGGTAGATACTGTAGATATGGGTAGATACTGTAGATATGGGTAGATATAGTAGATATAGTTATATACTGTAGATATGGGTAGATATAGTAGATATGGGTAGATATTGTAGATATGGGTAGATACTGTAGATATGGGTAGTTACTGGGTAGATACTGTAGATACAGTAGATACTGGGTAGATACTGTAGATATGGTAGATACTGTAGATATGGGTAGATATAGTAGATATGGGTAGCTATAGTAGATACAGTAGATACTGTAGATATGGGTAGATACTCTAGAGTTAGTAGATATTTGTAGATACTGTATATATAGTAGATATAGGTAGATACAGTAGATATAGTTAGATACAGTAGATATAGTTAGATACTGTAGATATGGGTAGATACTGTAGATATGGGTAGATACTGTAGATATGGGTAGATACTGTAGATATGGGTAGATATAGTATATATAGGTATATACTGTATATATAGTAGATATAGGTAGATATGGGTAGATATAGTAGATATAGGTATATACAGTAGATATGGGTAGATATAGTAGATATGGGTATATACAGTAGATGGGGGTATATATAGTAGATATAGTTATATACTGTAGATATGGGTAGTTACTGGGTATATACTGTATATATAGTAGATATAGGTAGATATGGGTAGATATAGTAGATATAGGTATATACAGTAGATATGGGTAGATATAGTAGATATGGGTATATACAGTAGATGGGGGTAGATATAGTAGATATAGTTATATACTGTAGATATGGGTAGATATAGTAGATATGGGTAGATACTGTAAATATAGTAGATATTGGTAGATACAGTAGATATAGTAGATATGGGTAGATATTGTAGATATGGGTAGATACTGTAGATATAGGTAGATATAGGTAGATATAGTAGATATAGTAGATGTGGTTAGATATAGGTAGATATAGTAGATATAGGTAGATATAGTAGATATAGGTAGATATAGTAGATGTGGTTAGATATAGTAGATATGGGTAGATATAGTAGATTTAGGTAGATACAGTAGATATGGGTAGATATAGGTAGATACTGTAGATATATGTAGATACTGTAGATACTGTAGATATGGGTAGATACTGTAGATACAGATAGATACTGTAGATATTGGTAGATACTGTAGATACTGTAGATATGGGTAGATGTAGTAGATATAGGTATATACAGTAGATATGGGTAGATATAGTAGATATGGGTAGATATAGTAGATATAGGTAATAAGGGTAGATATAGTAGATATGGGTAGATATAGGTAGATATAGTAGATATAGGTATATACAGTAGATATGGGTAGATATTGTAGATATGGGTATATACAGTATATATGGGTAGATATAGTAGATATGGGTAGATATAGTATATATAGGTATATTTAGTAGATATGGGTAGATATAGTAGATATGGGTAGATATAGTAGATATAGGTACATACTGTAGACACTGTAGATATAGGTAGATACTGTAGATATGGGTAGATTTTGGTTGCTACAGTAGTACAGTATATATATATATATATTGGGAATAAGAATTTGTTCTTAACTGACTTGCCTAGTAAAATAAAGGTAAAAAAAATACTGTGTAGATATTGGTAGATTTTGGTAGCTACAGTAGATATGCAGTGCCTTGCGAAAGTATTCGGCCCCCTTGAACTTTGCGACCTTTTGCCACATTTCAGTTTCAACAAGTGGGACACAATCACATTTCAACAAGTGGGACACAATCACATTTCAACAAGTGGGACACAATCATGAAGTGGAACGACATTTATTGGATATTTCAAACTTTTTTAACAAATCAAAAACTGAATAATTGGGCGTGCAAAATTATTCAGCCCCTTTACTTTCAGTGCAGCAAACTCTCTCCAGAAGTTCAGTGAGGATCTCTGAATGATCCAATGTTGACCTAAATGACTAATGATGATAAATACAATCCACCTGTGTGTAATCAAGTCTCCGTATAAATGCACCTGCACTGTGATAGTCTCAGAGGTCCGTTAAAAGCGCAGAGAGCATCATGAAGAACAAGGAACACACCAGGCAGGTCCGAGATACTGTTGTGAAGAAGTTTAAAGCCGGATTTGGATACAAAAAGATTTCCCAAGCTTTAAACATCCCAAGGAGCACTGTGCAAGCGATAATATTTAAATGGAAGGAGTATCAGACCACTGCAAATCTACCAAGACCTGGCCGTCCCTCTAAACTTTCAGCTCATACAAGGAGAAGACTGATCAGAGATGCAGCCAAGAGGCCCATGATCACTCTGGATGAACTGCAGAGATCTACAGCTGAGGTGGGAGACTCTGTCCATAGGACAACAATCAGTTGTATATTGCACAAATCTGGCCTTTATGGAAGAGTGGCAAGAAGACAGCCATTTCTTAAAGATATCCATAAAAAGTGTCGTTTAAAGTTTGCCACAAGCCACCTGGGAGACACACCAAACATGTGGAAGAAGGTGCTCTGGTCAGATGAAACCAAAATTGAACTTTTTGGCAACAATGCAAAACGTTATGTTTGGCGTAAAAGCAACACAGCTCTGAACACCATCCCCACTGTCAAACATGGTGGTGGCAGCATCATGGTTTATGGCCTGCTTTTCTTCAGCAGGGACAGTGAAGATGGTTAAAATTGATGGGAAGATGGATGGAGCCAAATACAGGACCATTCTGGAAGAAAACCTGATGGAGTCTGCAAAAGACCTGAGACTGGGACGGAGATTTGTCTTACAACAAGACAATGATCCAAAACATAAAGCAAAATCTACAATGGAATGGTTCAAAAATAAACATATCCAGGTGTTAGAATGGCACAGTCAAAGTCCAGACCTGAATCCAATCGAGAATCTGTGGAAAGAACTGAAAACTGCTGTTCACAAATGCTCTCCATCCAACCTCACTGAGCTCGAGCTGTTTTGCAAGGAGGAATGGGAAAAAATGTCAGTCTCTCGATGTGCAAAACTGATAGAGACTTACAGCTGTAATCACAGCAAAAGGTGGCGCTACAAAGTATTAACTTAAGGGGGCAGAATAATTTTGCGCGCCCAATTTTTCAGTTTTTGATTTGTTTAAAAAGTTTGAAATATCCAATAAATGTCGTTCCACTTCATGATTGTGTCCCACTTGTTTTTGATTCTTCACAAAAAAATACAGTTTTATATCTTTATGTTTGAAGCCTGAAATGTGGCAAAAGGTCGCAAAGTTCAAGGGGGCCGAATACTTTCGCAAGGCACTGTATATTAGATACTGTATGTATGGGTAGATACTGTAGATATAGTAGATATAGGTAGATATAGTAGATATTGGTAGATTTTTGGTAGCTACAGTAGATATATATTAGATACAGTATGTATAGGTAGATACTGGGTAGATACTGTAGATATAGTAGATACTGTAGCTATAAGTAGATATAGAAGGTAGATTTTTGTAGCTACAGTAGATCTATTAGATACAGTATGTATAGGTAGATACTGGGTAGACACTGGGTAGATACTGTAGATATAGTAGATACAGTAAATATGGTGTGACACAGACAACACAGAGTTACACATGGAATAAACAAACATACAGTCAATAATACAATAGAGAAAGTCTATATACAGTGTGTGCAAATGAAGTAGGATACGGGGGTGTGTCAATAAATAGGTCATAGTTGCAAAATTATTGCAGTATAGGCACATTAAACACTGGGGTGATAGATGTGCAGAAGATGAAGTAGCAGTACTGGGCTGCAAAGGAGCTAAATAAATAACAGTAAGGGGATGTGGAAGTTGGATGGGATATTTACAGATGGGCAGTGTACAGGTGCAGTGATCTGTGAGCTGCTCTGACAGCTTAAAGCTAGTGAGGGAGATATGAGTCTCCAGCTTCAGTGATTTTTGCAGTTTGTTCCAGTCATTGGCAGCAGAGAACTGGAAGGAAAGGCAGCCAAAGGAGGAATTGGCTTTGAGTACAGGAGGGGGCTGAGAACACACCCTTGTGGGGCCCCCGTGTATATAACAACCAGATGAATTATTTGAAAAATTAATCAGCAGATTATATGTAATCTTTTTTAAATCTAAAGTTGGAAGTGAACTTAATAGGCACACTTATCCTATAGATATCTCTCCCACTTGAATCTTCTCTTTGTGCCAGACCAGGTTCAAACGCCTTCCGTTTCATTTTTCTATATTTATTTCAATGTATTTTTTACTGCTCTAGGGTTATTAATTAGAGGTCGACCGATTATGATTTTTCAACGCCGATACCAATACCGATTATTGGAGGACAAAAAAATCCGATACTGATTTGTTGGCCGATTTTTAAAATGTATTTGTAATAATGACAATTACAACAATACTGAATGAACACTTATTTTAACTTAATATAATATATCAATAATATCAATTTAGCCTCAAGTAAATAATGAAACATGTTCAATTTGTTTTAAATAATGCAAAAACAAAGTGTTGGAGAAGAAAGTAAAAGTGCAATATGTGTCATGTAAGAAAGCTAACATTTCAGTTCCTTGCTCAGAACATGAGAACATATGAAAGCTGGTGGTTCCATTTAACATGAGTCTTCAATATTCCCAGGTAAGAAGTTTGAGGTTGTAGTTATTTTAGGAATTATTGGACTATTTCCCTCTATACCATTTGTATTTCATATACCTTTGACTATTGGATGTTCTTATAGGCACTTTAGTATTGCCAGTGTGACAGTATAGCTTCCGTCCCTTTCCTTGCTCCTACCTGGCCTCGAACCAGGAACACAACGACAACAGCCACCCTCGAAGCAGCGTTACCCATGCAGAGCAAGGGGAACAACTACTTCAATTCTTAGAGCGAGTGATGTTTGAAATGCTATTAGCGCGCACCCCGCTAACTAGCTAGCCATTTCACATCACATCGTTACACCATCCTCATCTCGGGAGTTGATAGGCTTGATGTCATAAACAGCAGAGCTGCTGGCAAAACGCATGAAATTGCTGTTTGAATGAATGCTTATGAGCCAGCTGGTGCCTACCACCGCTCAGTCAGACTGCTCTATCAAATCATAGACTTAATTATAACAAAATAACACACAGAAATGCGAGGACATTAATATAGTCAAATCCGGAAACTATCATCTCGAAAACAAGACATTTATTCTTTCAGTGAAATACGGAACCGTTCAGTATTTTATCTAACGGGTGGCATCCATCAGTCTAAATATTCCTGTTACATTGCACAACCTTCAATGTTATGTCATAATTACGTAAAATTCTGGCCAATGAGTTCGCAATGAGCCAGGCGGCCCAAACTGTTGCATATACCCTGACTCTGCGTGCAATGAACGCAAGAGAAGTGACACAATTTTACCTGGTTAATATTGCCTGCTAACCAGGTTTAAAAATATATACTTCCGTGTATTGATTTTAAGCAAGGCATTGATGTTTATGATTAGGTACACGTTGGAGCATTGACAGTCCTTTTTCGCGAATGAGCACTGCATCGATTAAATGCAATGCAGGACACACTAGATAAACTAGTAATATCATCAACCATGTGTAGTTATAACTAGTGATTATGATTGATTAAGTTTAATGCTAGCTAGCAACTTACCTTGGCTTCTTACTGCATTTGCGTAACAGGCGGGCTCCTCGTGAGCCAGGTGGTTAGAGCGCTGGACTAGTTAACCGTAAGGTTGCAAGATTGAATCCCTGAGCTGACAAGGTAAAAATCTGTCGTTCTGCCCCTGAACAAGGCAGTTAACCCACTGTTCCTAGGACCGCATTGAAATTAAGAATGTGTTCTTAATTGACTTGCCTCGTTAAATAAAGATTAAATAAAGGTGTAAAAATATAAATATATTTTTGTCAAAATCTGTGTTCAAAATTACCGATTTCCGATTGTCATGAAAACGTGATATCGTCCCTAATTAATCGGCCCTAATTAATCGGCCTTTATTAATCGGTCGACCTCTATTATGAATACTGCTTGGATAAATCAATACATAAGAGTAGATGAGGTTATGTTTTATTATACTGGCACTGAACTATCAGCAGCATACCACCCTGCATACCATTGCTGGCTTGCTTCTGAAGCTAAGCAGGGTTGGTCCTGGTCAGCAGCATACCACCCTGCATACCACTGCTGGCTTGCTTCTGAAGCTAAGCAGGGTTGGTCCTGGTCAGCAAAAACCACCCTGCATACCACTGCTGGCTTGCTTCTGAAGATAAGCAGGGTTGGTCCTGGTCAGCAGCATACCACCCTGCATACCACTGCTGGCTTGCTTCTGAAGATAAGCAGGGTTGGTCCTGGTCAGCAGCATACCACCCTGCATACCACTGCTGGCTTGCTTCTGAAAATAAGCAGGGTTGGTCCTGGTCAGCAGCATACCACCCTGCATACCACTGCTGGCTTGCTTCTGAAGATAAGCAGGGTTGGTCCTGGTCAGCAGCATACCACCCTGCATACCACTGCTGGCTTGCTTCTGAAGCTAAGCAGGGTTGGTCCTGGTCAGCAGCATACCACCCTGCATACCACTGCTGGCTTGCTTCTGAAGATAAGCAGGGTTGGTCCTGGTCAGCAACATACCACCCTGCATACCACTGCTGGCTTGCTTCTGAAGATACCACTGGTCCTGGGCATTGCTTCTGGCTTGCTGAAGCTAAGCAGCATACCAGCAGGGTTGGTCCTGGTCAGTCCCTGGATGGGAGACCAGATGCTGCTGGAAGTGGTGTTGGAGGGCCAGTAGGAGGCACTCTTTCTCTGGTCTAAATAATATCCCAATGCCCCAGGTCAGTGAGGGTTCATTGCTCTGTGTGGGGTGCTGTCTTTCGGATGGGACGTTAAACGGGTGTCCTGACATTGGTCATTAAAGATCCCATGGCACTTATCATAAGAGTAGGGGTGTTAACCCCGGTGTCCTGGCTAAATTCCCAATCTGGCCCTCAAACCATCATGGTCACTTATTCATCCCATGCTTCTAACTGGCTCATCCCCCCTCCTCTCCCCTGTAACTATTCCCCAGGTCTTTGCTGCAAATGAGAACGTGTTCTCAGTCAACTTACCTGGTAAAACAAATCATCATTGTAATGCTTGTTTGTGTCAGTTAAATCTGTAAGGGATGGGTTGCCAACTGGTGATTTGACAGAAAAAATTAAATGTAGTTCTTTCACACACAAACAATGTTTATCAGGCATCCGAAAATCCCCTGTTCTGAAGCATGTCAAAACTAAATAATATGAATAGCTGCAGAGGTTTCTGTATAATCTCTAGAAATGTGCTTCAATAGATGAACCAAGAATGATTAACTTGATATGTGTGTCTGTTTGTCCCTTCCAGGTGAACTCTGTCTGTCTGTCTGGCTATCTGTCTGTCTCTATCTAACTTCTGTTTGTCCCTTCCAGGTGAACCCTGTCTGTCTGTCTGTCTCTGTCTAACTGTCTGTTTGTCCCTCCCAGATGAACCCTGTCTGTCTGTCTGTCTGTCTGTCTGTCTGTCTGTCTGTCTGTCTGTCTGTCTGTCTGTCTGTCTGTCTGTCTGTCTGTCTGTCTAACTGTCTGTCTGTCTGTCTAACTGTCTGTTTGTCCCTCCCAGGTGAACCCAGACTACAACAACACATTTGTGTTTGAGAATGACTTCCCAGCCCTGCAGCCTAATGCTCCTGACCCAGGACATAACCAACATCCACTGTTCCAGTCTAAAGCAGCCAGGGGCGTCTGGTGAGGAAAACATTGATATTATTTATCTCCAATCATCTTGGTATTTATAACAACTCGGACAAGACAAATATAACTTATGATGTTTCTTTAAACACCTCTTGGGAGGCAAATTGAAGACAACATTATTCCTGCTTTAGTTTCTAATCAGCTATGACCACTAGGTGGCGACACTGTCTAAAGAATCCAAGACCAGACCAGGATGTCAAAGCTGAGGATATATTGACATGTAGCCCAGACACAAGGTGCCTACCTACTGCCAGCAGTTTAACATGCTGAATTATTAAAGAAACTACAAGGCCTTTTCACACTGCATTCTCTGAGCTCAGGACTTTTTTTTTTACCCTGTTTTCTCCCCAATTTCATGGTATCCTATTGGTATTACAGTCTTGTCTCATCGCTGCAACTCCCTTACGAACTCGGGAGAGACGAAGGTCGAGAGCCATGCGTCTTCCGCAACACAACCCAACCAAGCCGCACTGCTTCTTGACACGATGTCCACTTAACCCGGAAGCCAGCCGCACCAATGTGTCGGAGGAAACACCATGCACCTGGTGATGGTGTCCACATGCACTGCGCCCGGCCCGCCACAAGAGTTACTAGTGCGTGACAAGGTCATCCCTGCCGGCCAAACCCTCCCCTAACCCGGACACTGGGCCAATTGTGCGCCGCTCCATGGGTCTCCTGGACATGGCCGATTACGGCAGAGCCTGGACTCGAACCCAGTGTCTCTAGTGGCACAGCTAGAGACCACCACCTCACTCGGGAGGTCCCAGGGTAGAATCTTTTATATTATGGTATGTATGGTAGGCTATTTTATGTTATGTAGCGTAGGGTTGGTAGGGTAGGATATTTTATGGTAGTGTAGAATATTTTATGTTATGTATGGTAGGGTAGGGTTGGTAGGGTAGATAATGTATGTTATGGTAGAGTATGGTAGAGAATATTTTATGTTATGTATGGTAGGGTAGGGTTGGTAGGGTAGAATATTTTATGTTATTGTAGGGTATAATATTTTATGTTATGGTATAGTAGGGTAGGGTTGGTAGGGTAGGATATTTTATATTATGGTAGGGTAATGAAGCTGCCAGTTGAGGACTGCCTAGAAGGCCAGCATCCCGGAGTCGCCACTTCACTATTGACATTGAGACTGGTGTTTTGCGGGTACTATTTAATGAAGCTGCCAGTTAAGGTAATGTGAGGCGTTTGTTTCTCAAACTAGACACTCTAATGTACTTGTCCTCTTGCTCAGTTGTGCACAGGGGCCTCCCACTCCTCTTTCTATTCTGGTTAGAGCCAGTTTGTGCTGTTCTGTGAAGGGAGTAGTACACTGCGTTGTACGAGATCTTCAGTTTCTTGTAAAGTTCTCGCATGGAATAGCCTTAATAGCCTATCTGCCTGCCTACCTACCTACATATATACATAGTGTTGAAGTCGGAAGATAGGTTGGAGTCATTACTTAGGTTGGAGTCATTAAAACTCCTTTTTCAACCACTCCACAATTTTTTTTTAACAAACTACAGTTTTGCCAAATCGGTTAGGACATCTACTTTGTGCATGACAATTGTCTTACAACAATTGTTTACATACAGATTATTTCACTTATAATTCATTGTATCACAATTCCAGTGGGTCAGAAGTTTACATACATTAAGTTGACTGTGCCTTTAAACAGCTTGGAAAATTCCAGAAAATTATGTCATGGCTTTAGAAGCTTCTGATAGGCTAATTGACATCATTTGAGTCAATTGGAGGTGTACCTGTGGATGTATTTCAAGGCCTACCTTCAAACTCAGTGCCTCTTTGCTTGACATCATGGGAAAATCAAAAGAAATCAGCCATTTCTAAATGCCTGAAGGTACCATGTTCATCTGTACAAACGATAGTACGCAAGTATAAACACCATGTGACCACACAGCCTTCATACCTCTCAGGAAAGAGACTCATTCTGTCTCCTACAGATGAAAGTAGTTTGGTGTGAAAAGTGCAAATCATTCCCAGAACAACAGCAAAGGACCTTGTGAAGATGCTGGAGGAAACCATGTAAATATACAAATGTAAATATATCCACAGTAAAACGAGTCCAACATCGACATAACCTGAAAGGCCGCTCAGCAAGGAAGAAGCCACTGCTCCAAAACCGCCATAAAAAAGCCAGACTACAGCTTGCAACTGCACATGGGGACAAAGATCGTACTTTTTGAAGAAATGTCCTCTGGTCTGATGAAACAAAATTAGAACTGTTTGGCCATAATGACCATCGCTATGTTTGGAGGTAAAAGGAGGAGGCTTGCAAGCCGAAGAACACCATCCCAACCGTGAAGCACGGGGGTTGCAGCATCATGTTGTGGGGGTGCTTTGCTGCAGGAGGGACTAGTGCACTTCACAAAATAGATGGCATCACGAGGGAGGAAAATTACATGGATAGATTGAAGCAACATCGCAAGACATCATTTAGGAAGTTAAAGCTTGGTTGCAAATGGGTCTTCCAAATGGACAATGACCCCAAGTATACTTCCAAAGTTGTGGCAAAATGGCTTAAGGACAACGAATTCAAGGTATTGGAGTGGCCATCACAAAGCCCTGACCTCAATCCTATAGAAAATGTATGGGTAGAACTGAAAAAGCGTGTGCGAGTGAGGAGGCCTACAAACCTGACTCAGTTACACCAGCTCTGTCAGGTGGAATGGACCGAAATTCACCCAACGTATTGTGGGAAGCTTGTGGAAGGATACCTGAAACATTTGACCCAAGTTAAACCATTTAAAGGCAATGCTACCAAATACTAATGTAAACTTCTGACCCACAGGGAATGTGATGAGATGAAGCTTAAATAAATAATTCTCTCTACTATTATTCTGACATTTCACATTCTTAAAATAAAGTGGTGATCCTAACTGACCTAAAATAGGGAATTTTTAGTAGGATTAAATGTCAGGAATTCAGGAGTTTAAATGTATTTGGCTAAGGTGTATGTAAACCTCCGACTTCAACTGTATATATACTGTGGGGCAAAAAAGTATTTAGTCAGCCACCAATTGTGCAAGTTCTCCCACTTAAAAAGATGAGAGAGGCCTGTAATTTTCATCATAGGTACACTTAAACTATGACAGACAAAATGAGAATTTTTATCCCAGGAAATCACATTGTAGGATTTTTAATGAATTTATTTGCAAATTATGGTGGAAAATAAGTATTTGGTCAATAACAAAAGTTTATCTCAATACTTTGTTATATACCCTTTGTTGGCAATGTCAGAGGTCAAACGTTTTCTGTAAGTCTTCACAAGGTTTTCACACACTGTTGCTGGTATTTTGGCCCATTCCTCCATGCATATCTCCTCTAGAGCAACATGGACTTTCAACTTCCTCCAAAGATTTTCTATGGGTTGAGATCTGGAGACTGGCTAGGCCACTCCAGGACCTTGAAATGCTTCTTACGAAGCCACTCATTCGTTGCCCGGGCGGTGTGTTTGAGATCATTGTCATGCTGAAAGACCCAGCCACGTTTCATCTTCAATGCCCTTGCTGATTGAAGGAGGTTTTCACTCAAAATCTCACGATACATGGCCCCATTCATTCTTTCCTTTACACGGATCAGTCATCCTGGTCCCTTTGCAGAAAAACAGCTCCAAAGCATGATGTTTCCACCCCCATGCTTCATAGTAGGTATGGTGTTCTTTGGATGCAACTCAGCATTCTTTGTCCTCCAAACACGACGAGTTGAGTTTTCACCAAAACATTCTACTTTGGTTTCATCTGACCATATGACATTCTCCCAATCTTCTTCTGGATCATCCAAATGCTCTCTAGCAAACTTCAAACGGGCCTGGACATGTACTGGCTTAAGCAGGGGGACACGTCTGGCACTGCAGGATTTGAGTCCCTGGCGGCGTAATGTGTTACTGATGGTAGGCTTTGTTACTTTGGTCCCAGCTCTCTGCGGGTCATTCACTAGGTCCCCCCGTGTGGTCCTGGGATTTTTGCTCACCGTTCTTGTGATCATTTTGACCCCGCGGGGTGAGATCTTGCGTGGAGCCCCAGATCGAGGGATTATCAGTGGTCTTGTATGTCTTCCATTTCCTAATAATTGCTCCCACAGTTGATTTCTTCAAACCAAGCTGCTTACCTATTGCAGATTCAGTCTTCCCAGCCTGGTGCAGGTCTATAATTTTGTTTCTGGTGTCCTTTGACAGCTCTTTGGTCTTGGCCATAGTGGAGTTTGGAGTGTGACTGTTTGAGGTTGTGGACACGTGTCTTTTATACTGATAACAAGTTCAAACTGGTGCCATTAATACAGGTAACGAGTGGAGGACAGAGGAGCCTCTTAAAGAAGAAGTTATAGGTCTGTGAGAGCCAGAAATCTTGCTTGTTTGTAGGTGACCAAATACTTACTTTCCACCATAATTTGCAAATAAATTCATAAAAAATCGTACAACGTGATTTTCTGGATTTTGTTTCTCATTTTGTCTGTCATAGTTGAAGTGTACCTATGATGAGGTGATGTAATGATGTTGTTTGTCAGCTAGGTGATGTGATGATGTTGTTTGTCAGCAAGGTGATGTGATGATGTTGTTTGTCAGCAAGGTGATGTTTTTTGTCAGCAAGGTGATGTTGTTTATTGTTGTTGTTTGTTTGTCAGCAAGGTGATGTGATGTTGTCTGTCAGCAATGTGATGTGATGATGATGTTCGTCAGCAAGTTGATGTTGTTTATTGTTGTTGTTTGTCATCATGGTGATGTTGTTTAGTTGATGTGATGATGTTGTTTGTCATCATGGTGATGTTGTTTATTGTTGTTGTTTGTTTGTCAGCAAGGTGATGTGATATTGTTTGTCAGCTAGTTGATGTTGTTTGCAAGGTGATGTGATGTTTGTCATCATGGTGATGTTGTTTATTGTTGTTTGTTTGTCAAGGTGATGTTGTTTTTTTGTTGTTTGTTTCAAGTTGATGTTGTGATGTGATGTTGTTTGTCAGCAAGGTGATGTTGTTTGTCAGCAAGGTGATGTGATGATGTTGTTTGTCATCATGGTGATGTTGTTTATTGTTGTTGTTTGTTTGTCAGCAAGGTGATGTGATATTGTTTGTCAGCTAGGTGATGTTGTTTGTCAGCAAGGTGATGTGATGTTGTTTGTCAGCTAGGTGATGTGATATTGTTTGTCAGCTAGGTGATGTGATGTTGTTTGTCAGCAAGGTGATGTGATGATGTTTGTCAGCTAGGTGATGTGATGTTGTTTGTCAGCTAGGTGATGTGATATTGTTTGTCAGCTAGGTGATGTGATGTTGTTTGTCAGCTAGGTGATGTGATGTTGTTTGTCAGCTAGGTGATGTGGTGATGTTTGTCAGCAAGGTGATGTGATGTTGTTTGTCAGCTAGGTGATGATATTGTTTGTCAGCAAGGTGATGTTTGTCAGCTAGGTGATGATATTGTTTGTCAGCAAGGTGATGTTGTTTATTGTTTGTTTGTCAGCAAGGTGATGTTGTCTGTAAGCGAGGTGATGTGATGTTGTTTGTCAGCAAGGTGATGTGATGATGTTGTTTGTCAGCTAGGTGATGTGATGATGTTGTTTGTCAGCAAGGTGATGTAATGATGTTATTTGTCAGCTAGGTGATGTGATGATGTTGTTTGTCAGCAAGGTGATGTGATGATGTTGTTTGTCAGCAAGGTGATGTTTTTTGTCAGCAAGGTGATGTTGTTTATTGTTGTTTGTTTGTCAGCAAGGTGATGTTGTCTGTCAGCTAGGTGATGTGATGTTTGTCATCATGGTGATGTTGTTTATTGTTGTTTGTTTGTCAGCAAGGTGATGTTGTTTTTTGTTGTTTGTCAGCAAGGTGATGTTGTCTGTCAGCTAGGTGATGTGATGTTGTCTGTCAGCAAAGTGATGTGATGATGATGTTTGTCAGCAAGGTGATGTTGTTTATTGTTGTTGTTTGTCATCATGGTGATGTTGTTTATTGTTGGTGTTTGTTTGTCAGCATGGTGATGTGATGTTGTTTGTCAGCAAGGTGATGTGATGTTGTTTGTCAGCAAGGTGATGTTGTTTGTCAGCAAGGTGATGTGATGTTGTCTGTCAGCAAGGTGATGTGATGATGTTGTTTGTCATCATGGTGATGTTGTTTATTGTTGTTGTTTGTTTGTCAGCAAGGTGATGTGATATTGTTTGTCAGCTAGGTAATGTTGTTTGTCAGCAAGGTGATGTGATGTGATATTGTTTGTCAGCTAGGTGATGTGATGTTGTTTGTGATGATTTGTTGTTTGTCAGCAAGGTGATGTGATGATGTTTGTCAGCTAGGTGATGTTTTTGTCAGCTAGGTGATGTGATGTTGTTTGTCAGCGAGGTGATGTGATGTTGTTTGTCAGCTAGGTGATGATGTTGTTTGTCAGCAAGGTGATGTGATGTTGTTTGTCAGCTAGGTGATGATATTGTTTGTCAGCAAGGTGATGTTTGTCAGCAAGGTGATGTGATGATGTTTTTTGTCAGCAAGGTGATGTTGTTTATTGTTGTTTGTTTGTCAGCAAGGTGATGTTGTCTGTAAGCGAGGTGATGTGATGTTGTTTGTCAGCAAGGTGATGTGATGATGTTGTTTGTCAGCTAGGTGATGTGATGATGTTGTTTGTCAGCAAGGTTATGTAATGATGTTATTTGTCAGCTAAGTGATGTGATGATGTTGTTTGTCAGCAAGGTGATGTGATGATGTTGTTTGTCAGCAAGGTGATGTTTTTTGTCAGCAAGGTGATGTTGTTTATTGTTGTTTGTTTGTCAGCAAGGTGATGTTGTCTGTCAGCTAGGTGATGTGATGTTTGTCATCATGGTGATGTTGTTTATTGTTGTTTGTTTGTCAGCAAGGTGATGTTGTTTTTTGTTGTTTGTCAGCAAGGTGATGTTGTCTGTCAGCTAGGTGATGTGATGTTGTCTGTCAGCAAAGTGATGTGATGATGATGTTTGTCAGCAAGGTGATGTTGTTTATTGTTGTTGTTTGTCATCATGGTGATGTTGTTTATTGTTGGTGTTTGTTTGTCAGCATGGTGATGTGATGTTGTTTGTCAGCAAGGTGATGTTGTTTATAGTTGTTTGTCATCATGGTGATGTGATGTTGTTTGTCAGCAAGGTGATGTTGTTTGTCAGCAAGGTGATGTGATGTTGTCTGTCAGCAAGGTGATGTGATGATGTTGTTTGTCATCATGGTGATGTTGTTTATTGCTGTTGTTTGTTTGTCAGCAAGGTGATGTGATATTGTTTGTCAGCTAGGTGATGTTGTTTGTCAGCAAGGTGATGTGATGTGATATTGTTTGTCAGCTAGGTGATGTGATGTTGTTTGTCAGCTAGGTGATTATGTTGTTTGTCAGCAAGGTGATGTGATGATGTTTGTCAGCTAGGTGATGTTGTTTGTCAGCAAGGTGATGTGATGTTGTTTGTCAGCAAGGTGATGTGATGTTGTTTGTCAGCTAGGTGATGTGATGTTGTTTGTCAGCAAGGTGATGTGATGATGTTTGTCAGCTAGGTGATGTTGTTTGTCAGCAAGGTGATGTGATGTTGTTTGTCAGCTAGGTGATATGATGTTGTTTGTCAGCTAGGTGATGTGATATTGTTTGTCAGCTAGGTGATGTGATGTTGTTTGTCAGCTAGGTGATGTTGTTTGTCAGCAAGGTGATGTGATGTTGTTTGTCAGCTAGGTGATGTGGTGATGTTTGTCAGCTAGGTGATGTGATGTTGTTTGTCAGCTAGGTGAGGTGATCAGCAAGGTGATGTTGTTTGTCAGCAAGGTGATGTGATGATGTTTGTCAGCTAGGTGAGGTGATGTTGTTTGTCAGCAAGGTGATGTGATGTTGTTTGTCAGCTAGGTGATGTGATGTTGTTTGTCAGCTAGGTGATGATATTGTTTGTCAGCTAGGTGATGTGATGTTGTTTGTCAGCTAGGTGATGTTGTTTGTCAGCAAGGTGATGTGATATTGTTTGTCAGCTAGGTGATGTGATGTTGTTTGTCAGCTAGGTGATGTTGTTTGTCAGCTAGGTTTGAGCTAGGTGATGATGTTTGTCAGCTAGGTGATGTGATGTTGTTTGTCAGCTAGGTGATGTGATGTTGTTTGTCAGCAAGGTGATGTGATGTTGTTTGTCAGCTAGGTGATGTGATGTTTGTCAGCATTGTTTGTGCAAGGTGATGATATTGTTTGATGTTTGATGTTTGTCAGCAGGTGATGTGATGTAGGTGATGTTGTTTGTCAGCTAGGTGATGTGATGTTGTTTGTCAGCAAGGTGATGTGATGTTGTCAGCAAGGTGATGTGATGTTTGTTAGCATGTGATGTGATGGTGATGTTGTTTGTCAGCTAGGTGATGTGATATTGTTTGTCAGCAAGGTGATGTTTGTCAGCAAGGTGATGTGATGTTTGTCAGCAAGGTGATGTGATGATGTTTGTCAGCTAGGTGATGTGATGTTGTTTGTCAGCTAGGTGATGTTGTTTGTCAGCTAGGTGATGTGATGTTGTTTGTCAGCTAGGTGATGTGATGTTTGTCATCAAGGTGATGTTTGTTAGCAAGGTGATGTGATGTTGTTTGTCAGCTAGGTGATGTGATGTTGTTTGTCAGCAAGGTGATGTGATGTTGTTTGTCAGCAAGGTGATGTGATGTTTGTCAGCTAGGTGATCTGGTGATGTTGTTTGTCAGCTAGGTGATGTGATATTGTTTGTCAGCAAGGTGATGTTTGTCAGCAAGGTGATGTGATGTTGTTTGTCAGCAAGGTGATGTGATGTTTGTCAGCTAGGTGATCTTGTGATGTTGTTTGTCAGCTAGGTGATGTGATGTTGTTTGTCAGCAAGGTGATGTGATGTTGTTTGTCAGCAAGGTGATGTGATGTTTGTCAGCTAGGTGATCTGGTGATGTTGTTTGTCAGCAAGGTGATGTTTGTCAGCAAGGTGATGTGATGTTTGTCAGCAAGGTGATGTGATGTTTGTCAGCAAGGTGATGTGATGATGTTTGTCAGCTAGGTGATGTGATGTTGTTTGTCAGCTAGGTGATGTGATGTTTGTCAGCAAGGTGATGTGATGTTTGTCAGCAAGGTGATGTGATGTTTGTCAGCAAGGTGATGTGATGTTGTTTGTCAGCAAGGTGATGTTTGTCAGCAAGGTCATGTGATGTTTGTCAGCTAGGTGATGTGATGTTTTTTGTCAGTTAGGTGATGTGATGTTTGTTAGCAAGGTGATGTGATGTTTGTCAGCAAGGTGATGTTGTATTGTCAGCTAGGTGATGTGATGTTTGTCAGCAAGGTGATGTTTGTCAGCAAGGTGATGTGATGTTGTTTGTCAGCTAGGTGATGTGATGTTTGTCAGCAAGGTGATGTGATGTTGTTTCTCAGTAAGGTTATGCAATGTTGTTTGTCAGCAAGGTGATGTTGTTTATTGTTGTTGTTTGTTTGTCAGCAAGGTGATGTGTTTCCACCCCTGGTCTGACGTCACACTGCCTCTCATGACGCTTCCTGACATCGTCAAAGTGATTGACAAGTGGGCAGAACTGATGGTGGATCTAGGCTTCACCTACCCCTGGGTCCAGGTAAGGTCTGGTCTACAAAGTGACTGAGTAGGAGTGCTGGTCTAGGATCAGGTCCCCCAGTCCATATCATCTTATTCATTATGATTACAAGGGAGAACGGATCAGAGATCAGCACTCCTACTTTGATACATCTGTCTCCAGGTGTTAATCCTGTTATTCCTTTTATATCTTTCTCACCCTGGGAAGCACGAGGGCAGAGGAGGGTTGCTGTCAACATGGACGGATACAACAAACCATAGAGAAAGCCTTCAGCCAGGAGATTCACAGACCATCGGATGTTAAATCCAATTGATTAGTCGTACACATTTTGCAGATGTTATCGCAGGTGAAATGCTTATGTTTCTATCCTCAAGAGGGCAGGATATCTAACAATACAAAACAATACATACAGCAGTAGTTATATAGGATGGGTTAGGGTTAGACAGTATAGACAGTAGTTATATAGAATGGTGTGTATAGACAGTGGTTATTTATAGGAGTTATACAGGATGTATAGACAGTAGTTATATAGGATGGTGTATAGACAGTTATATAGGATGGTTATATAGGATGGTGTGTATAGACAGTATAGACAGTAGTTATATAGGATGGTGTGTAGTTATATAGGATGGTGTGTATAGACAGCATAGTTATATAGGATGGTGTGTATAGACAGTAGTTATATAGGATGGTGTGTATAGACAGTAGTTATATAGGATGGTGTGTATAGACAGTAGTTATATAGGAGGGTGGTGTGTATAGACAGTAGTTATATAGGATGGTGTGTATAGACAGTAGTTATATAGGATGGTGTGTATAGACAGTAGTTATATAGGATGGATGTGTATAGACAGTAGTTATATAGGATGGTATGTATAGACAGTTATAGATTATGTATAGGATGGTGTGTATCGACAGTAGTTATACAGGATGGTGTGTATATGTAAGTATAACTTTAGACCGGCCCCTCGCCCATACTCGGGCGCGAACCAGGGACCCTCTGCACACATCAACAACTGACACACACGAAGCATCGTTACCCATCGCTCCACAAAAGCCACGGCCCTTGCAGAGCAATGGGAACTACTACTTCAAGGTCTCAGGGCAAGTGACATCACCAATTGAAACGCTATTTAGTGCACACTGCTAACTAAGCTAGCCGTTTCACATCCGTTACATATAGACAGTAGTTATATAGGATGGTGTGTATAGACAGTAATTATATAGGATGGTGTGTATAGACGGTATAGACAGTAGTTATATAGGGTGGTGTGTGTAGACAGTAGTTATATAGGGTGGTGTATATAGACAGTAGTTATATAGGATGGTGTGCGTAGACAATAGTTATATAGGATGGTGTGTATAGATAGTATTTATATAGGATGGTGTGTATATAGACAGTAGTTATATAGGATGGTGTGTATAGACAGTAGTTATATAGGATGGTGTGTATAGACAGTAGTTATATAGGATGGTGTGTATAGACAGTAGTTATATAGGATGGTGTGTAGACAGTAGTTATATAGGATGGTGTATATAGACAGTAGTTATATAGGATGGTGTGTATAGACAGTAGTTATATAGGATGGTGTGTATAGACAGTAGTTATATAGGATGGTGTGTATAGACAGTAGTTATATAGGATGGTGTGTATAGACAGTAGTTATATAGGATGGTGTGTATAGACAGCATAGACAGTAGTTATATAGGATGGTGTGTATAGACGGTAGTTATACAGGATGGTGTGGATAGACAGTAGGTATATAGGGTGGTGTGTATAGACAGTAGTTATATAGGATGGTGTGTGTAGACAGTAGTTATATAGGATGGTGTGTATAGAGAGTATAGACAGTAGTTATATAGGATGGTGTGTATAGACAGTAGTTATATAGGATGGTGTGTATAGACAGCATAGACAGTAGTTATATAGGATGGTGTGTATAGACGGTAGTTATACAGGATGGTGTGGATAGACAGTAGGTATATAGGATGGTGTGTATAGACAGTAGTTATATAGGATGGTGTGTATAGACAGTAGTTATATAGGATGGTGTGTATAGACAGTAGTTATATAGGGTGGTGTGTATAGACAGTAGTTATATAGGGTGGTGTGTATAGACAGTAGTTATATAGGGTGGTGTGTGTAGACAGTAGTTATATAGGATGGTGTGTATAGACAGTAGTTATATAGGATGGTGTGTATAGACAGTAGTTATATAGGATGGTGTGTATAGATAGTATTTATATAGGATGGTGTGTATAGACAGTAGTTATATAGGATGGTGTGTATAGACAGTAGTTATATAGGATGGTGTATAGACAGTAGTTATATAGGGTGGTGTGTATAGACAGTAGTTATATAGGATGGTGTGTATAGACAGTAGTTATAATAGGATGGTTTGTATAGATAGTAGTTATATAGGATGGTGTGTATAGACAGTAGTTATATAGGATGGTGTGTATAGACAGTAGTTATATAGGATGGTGTGTATATGTAAGTATGACTTTAGACAGTAGTTATATAGGATGGTGTGTATCGAGCCACGGCCCTTGCAGAGTGGGAACTATATAGGATGGTGTGTATAGACAGTAGTTATATAGGATCCGTGTACATATAGATAGTATTTATATAGGATGGTGTGTATAGACAGTAGTTATATAGGATGGTGTGTATCGACAGTAGTTATACAGGATGGTGTGTATAGTAAGTATTATTTAGGATGGTGCCCATATAGAACCAGGGATCTTATATCAACAACTGACACCCACGAAGCATCGTATATAGGATCGCTCCAGTAGTTAAAGGGTGGCCCTTGCATAGCAATGGGAACTACAACTTCAAGGTCTCAGGGCAAGTGACATCACCGATTGAAACGCTATTTAGTGCACACTGCTAACTAAGCTAGCCGTTTCACATCCGTTACATATAGACAGTAGTTATATAGGATGGTGTGTATAGACAGTAATTATATAGGATGGTGTGTATAGACAGTAGTTATATAGGGTGGTGTGTATAGACAGTAATTATATAGGATGGTGTGTAGACAGTAGTTATATAGGATGGTGTGTATAGACGGTATAGACAGTAGTTATATAGGGTGGTGTGTGTAGACAGTAGTTATATAGGATGGTGTGCATAGACAGTAGTGATATAGGATGGTGTGTATAGACAGTAGTTATATAGGATGGTGTGTAGACAGTAGTTATATAGGGTGGTGTATATAGACAGTAGTCATATAGGATGGTGTGCGTAGACAATAGTTATATAGGATGGTGTGTATAGACAGTAGTTATATAGGATGGTGTGTATAGACGGTATAGACAGTAGTTATATAGGGTTGTGTGTGTAGACAGTAGTTATATAGGATGGTGTGCATAGACAGTAGTTATATAGGATGGTGTGTGTAGACAGTAGTTATATAGGATGGTGTGTATAGACAGTATAGACAGTAGTTATATAGGATGGTGTGTATAGACAGTAGTTATATAGGATGGTGTGTATAGACAGCATAGACAGTAGTTATATAGGATGGTGTGTATAGACGGTAGTTATACAGGATGGTGTGGATAGACAGTAGGTATATAGGATGGTGTGTATAGACAGTAGTTATATAGGATGGTGTGTATAGACAGTAGTTATATAGGATGGTGTGTAGACAGTAGTTATATAGGATGGTGTGTATAGACAGTAGTTATATAGGGTGGTGTGTGTAGACAGTAGTTATATAGGATGGTGTGCATAGACAGTAGTGATATAGGATGGTGTGTATAGACAGTAGTTATATAGGATGGTGTGTATCGACAGTAGTTTATATAGGGTGGTGTGCCCATAGACAGTAGTTATATAGGATGGTGTGTATCAAGGTCTCAGGGCAAGTGACATCACCGATTGAAACGCTATTTAGTGCACACTGCTAACTAAGTAGCCGTTTCACATCCGTTACATATAGACAGTAGTTATATAGGATGGTGTGTATAGACAGTAATTATATAGGATGGTGTGTATAGACAGTAGTTATATAGGATGGTGTGTATAGACAGTAGTTATATAGGATGGTGTGTATAGACAGTAGTTATATAGGATGGTGTGTATAGACAGTAATTATATAGGATGGTGTGTAGACAGTAGTTATATAGGATGGTGTGTATAGACGGTATAGACAGTAGTTATATAGGGTGGTGTGTGTAGACAGTAGTTATATAGGATGGTGTGCATAGACAGTAGTTATATAGGATGGTGTGTATAGACAGTAGTTATATAGGATGGTGTGTAGACAGTAGTTATATAGGGTGGTGTATATAGACGGTAGTTATATAGGATGGTGTGTATAGACAGTAGTTATATAGGGTGGTGTGTGTAGACAGTAGTTATATAGGATGGTGTGTATAGACAGTAGTTATATAGGATGGTGTGTATAGACTGTAGTTATATAGGATGTTGTGTGTAGACAGTAGTTATATAGGGTGGTGTGTGTAGACAGTAGTTGTATAGGATGGTGTGTATAGACAGTAGTTGTATAGGATGGTGTGTATAGACAGTAGTTATATAGGATGGTGTGTGTAGACAGTAGTTATATAGGGTGGTGTGTGTAGACAGTAGTTGTATAGGATGGTGTGTATAGACAGTAGTTATATATAGGATGGTGTGTATAGACAGTAGTTATATTGGATGGTGTGTATAGACAGTAGTTGTATAGGATGGTGTGTATAGACAGTAGTTATATAGGATGGTGTGTGTAGACAGTAGTTATTTAGGGTGGTGTGTGTAGACAGTAGTTATATAGGATGGTGTGTGTAGACAGTAGTTATATAGGATGGTGTGTATAGACAGTAGTTATATAGGATGGTGTGTATAGACAGTAGTTATATAGGATGGTGTGTATAGACAGTAGTTATATAGGATGGTGTGTGTAGACAGTAGTTATATAGGGTGGTGTGTGTAGACAGTAGTTGTATAGGATGGTGTGTAGACAGTAGTTATATAGGATGGTGTGTAGACAGTAGATATATAGGGTGGTGTGTATAGACAGTAGTTATATAGGGTGGTGTGTATAGACAGAGTTATTTAGGATGGTGTGTAGACAGTAGTTATATAGGTTGGTGTGTATAGACAGTAGTTATATAGGATGGTGTTTATTGAAGGTATAGACAGTAGTTATATAGGGTGTTGTGTATAGACGGTAGTTATACAGGATGGTGTGGATAGACAGTAGGTATATAGGATGGTGTGTATAGACAGTAGTTATATAGGATGGTGTGTGTAGACAGTAGTTAATAGGATGGTGTATGTATAGACAGTAGTTATATAGGATGGTGTGTATAGACAGTAGTTATATAGGATGGTGTGTATAGACAGTAGTTATATAGGATGGTGTGTATAGACGGTAGTTATACAGGATGGTGTGGATAGACAGTAGTTATATAGGATGGTGTGTATAGACAGTAGTTATATAGGATGGTGTGTATAGACAGTAGTTATATAGGATGGTGTGTATAGACAGTAGTTATATAGGATGGTGTGTATAGACAGTAGTTATATAGGATGGTGTATAGACAGTAGTTATATAGGATGGTGTGGATAGACAGTAGGTATATAGGATGGTGTGTATAGACAGTAGTTATATAGGATGGTGTGTATAGACAGTAGTTATATAGGATGGTGTGTATAGACAGTAGAGGGTGGTGTGTATAGACAGTAGTTATATAGGGTTGTGTGTGTAGACAGTAGTTATATAGGATGGTGTGTATAGACAGTAGTTATATAGGATGGTGTGTATAGACAGTAGTTATATAGGATGGTGTGTATAGACAGTATTTATATAGGATGGTGTGTATAGACAGTAGTTATATAGGATGGTGTGTATAGACAGCATAGACAGTAGTTATATAGGATGGTGTGTATAGACGGTAGTTATACAGGATGGTGTGGATAGACAGTAGGTATATAGGATGGTGTGTATAGACAGTAGTTATATAGGATGGTGTGTATAGACAGTAGTTATATAGGATGGTGTGTAGACAGTAGTTATATAGGATGGTGTGTATAGACAGTAGTTATATAGGGTGGTGTGTGTAGACAGTAGTTATATAGGATGGTGTGCATAGACAGTAGTGATATAGGATGGTGTGTATAGACAGTAGTTATATAGGATGGTGTGTATCGACAGTAGTTATACAGGATGGTGTGTATATGTAAGTATAACTTTAGACCGGCCCCTCGCCCATACTCTGGCGCGAACCAGGGACCCTCTGCACACATCAACAACTGACACCCACGAAGCATCGTTACCCATCGCTCCACAAAAGCCACGGCCCTTGCAGAGCAATGGGAACTACAACTTCAAGGTCTCAGGGCAAGTGACATCACCGATTGAAACGCTATTTAGTGCACACTGCTAACTAAGCTAGCCGTTTCACATCCGTTACATATAGACAGTAGTTATATAGGATGGTGTGTATAGACAGTAATTATATAGGATGGTGTGTATAGACAGTAGTTATATAGGATGGTGTGTGTAGACAGTAGTTATATAGGATGGTGTGCATAGACAGTAGTTATATAGGGTGGTGTGTAGACAGTAATTATATAGGATGGTGTGTAGACAGTAGTTATATAGGTGGTGTAGCGGTATAGACAGTAGTTATATAGGATGGTGTGCATAGACAGTAGTTGTATAGGATGGTGTGTATAGACAGTAGTTATATAGGATGGTGTGTGTAGACAGTAGTTATATAGGATGGTGTGTGTAGACAGTAGTTATATAGGGTGGTGTGTGTAGACAGTAGTTATATAGGATGGTGTGTATAGACAGTAGTTATATAGGGTGGTGTGTGTAGACAGTAGTTATATAGGGTGGTGTGTGTAGACAGTAGTTATATAGGATGGTGTGTGTAGACAGTAGTTATATAGGATGGTGTGTATAGACAGTAGTTATATAGGATGGTGTGTATAGATAGTATTTATATAGGATGGTGTGTATAGACAGTAGTTATATAGGATGGTGTGTAGTAGTTATACAGCATAGACAGTAGTTATATAGGATGGTGTGTATAGACAGTAGTTATATAGGATGGTGTGTATAGACAGTAGTTATATAGGATGGTGTGTATAGACAGTAGTTATATAGGATGGTGTGTATAGACAGTAGTTATATAGGATGGTGTGTAGACAGTAGTTATATAGGATGGTGTGTATAGTAGTTATATAGGGTGGTGTGTATAGACATGAGTTATTTAGGATGGTGTGTAGACAGTAGTTATATAGGGTGGTGTGTGTAGACAGTAGTTATATAGGATGGTGTTTATTGAAGGTATAGACAGTAGTTATATAGGGTGTTGTGTATAGACAGTTATATAGGTTGGTGTGTATATACAGTAGTTATATAGGATTGTGTATGGACAGTAGTTATATAGGTTGGTGTGCATAGACAGTAGTTATATATGGTGGTGTGTATAGACAGTAATTATATAGGATGGTGTGTAGACAGTAGTTATATAGGATGGACCCTCTGCACACATACTGACATACGGTGTATAGACAGTAGTTATATAGGATGACTAAGCTAGTCACAGTTACATATAGACAGTAGTTAGGATGGTGTGTAGACAGTAGTTATATAGGATAGACAGTAGTTATATAGGATGGTGTGCATAGACAGTAGTTATATAGGATGGTATGACAGTAATTATATAGGGGTGGTGTGTAGACAGTAGTTATATAGGATGGTTTGTAGACAGTAGTTATATAGGGTGGTGTGTGTAGACAGTAGTTATATAGGATGGTGTATATAGACGCTAGTTATATAGGATGGTGTTAGACAGTAGTTATATAGGATGGTGTGTATAGACAGTAGTTATATAGGATGGTGTGTATAGACAGTAGTTATATAGGATGGTGTGTATAGACAGTAGTTATATAGGATGGTGTGTATAGACAGTAGTTATATAGGATGGTGTGTATAGACAGTAGTTATATAGGATGGTGTGTGTAGACAGTAGTTATATAGGATGGTGTGTATAGACAGTAGTTATATAGGATGGTGTGTATAGACAGTAGTTATATAGGATGGTGTGTATAGACAGTAGTTATATAGGATGGTGTGTATAGACAGTAGTTATATAGGATGGTGTGTATCGACAGTAGTTATACAGGATGGTGTGTATATGTAAGTATAACTTTAGACCGGCCCCTCGCCCATACCCGGGCGCGAACCAGGGACCCTCTGCACACATCAACAACTGACACCCACGAAGCATCGATACCCATCGCTCCACAAAAGCCACGGCCCTTGCAGAGCAATGGGAACTGCTACTTCAAGGTCTCAGGGCAAGTGACATCACCGATTGAAACGCTATTTAGTGCACACTGCTAACTAAGCTAGCCGTTTCACATCCGTTACATATAGACAGTAGTTATACAGGATGTTGTGTATAGACAGTAATTATATAGGATGGTGTGTATAGACAGTAGTTATATAGGATGGTGTGTGTAGACAGTAGTTAAATAGGATGGTGTGCATAGACAGTAGTTATATAGGGTGGTGTGTATAGACAGTAATTATATAGGATGGTGTGTAGACAGTAGTTATATAGGATGGTGTGTATAGACGGTATAGAGAGTAGTTATATAGCATGGTTTGTAGACAGTAGTTATATAGGGTGGTGTGTGTAGACAGTAGTTATATAGGATGGTGTGCATAGACAGTAGTTATATAGGATGGTGTGTAGACAGTAGTTATATAGGGTGGTGTATATAGACAGTAGTTATATAGGATGGTGTGCGTAGACAATAGTTATATAGGATGGTGTGTATAGACAGTAGTTATATAGGATGGTGTGTATAGACAGTAGTTATATAGGATGGTGTGTATAGACAGTAGTTATATAGGATGGTGTGTGTAGACAGTAGTTATATAGGGTGGTGTGTGTAGACAGTAGTTATATAGGATGTTGTGTATAGACAGTATAGACAGTAGTTATATAGGATGGTGTGTGTAGACAGTAGTTATATAGGATGGTGTGTATAGACAGTAGTTATATAGGATGGTGTGTATAGACATTAGTTATTTAGAATGGTGTGTAGACAGTAGTTATATAGGATGGTGTGTATAGACGGTATAGACAGTAGTTATATAGGGTGGTGTGTGTAGACAGTAGTTATATAGGATGGTGTGTATAGACGGTATAGACAGTAGTTATATAGGGTGGTGTGTGTAGACAGTAGTTATATAGGATGGTGTGTATAGACAGTAGTTATATAGGATGGTGTGTAGACAGTAGTTATATAGGGTGGTGTATATAGACGGTAGTTATATAGGATGGTGTGTATAGACAGTAGTTATATAGGGTGGTGTGTATAGACAGTAGTTATTTAGGGTGGTGTGTATAGACAGTAGTTATTTAGGATGTTGTGTAGACAGTAGTTATATAGGTTGGTGTGTATATACAGTAGTTATATAGGATGGTGTGTATTGACGGTATAGACAGTAGTTATATAGGGTGGTGTGTATAGACAGTAGTTATATAGGTTGGTGTGTATATACAGTAGTTATATAGGATGGTGTGTATCGACAGTATAGACAGTAGTTATATAGGTTGGTGTGTGTAGACAGTAGTTATATAGGGTGGTGTGTATAGACAGTAGTTATATAGGGTGGTGTGTATAGACAGTAGTTATTTAGGATGGTGTGTATAGACAGTAGTTATATAGGGTGGTGTGTATAGACAGTAGTTATTTAGGATGGTGTGTATAGACAGTCGTTATATAGGGTGGTGTGTATAGACAGTAGTTATATAGGATGGTGTGTGTAGACAGTAGTTATACAGGATGGTGTGTATAGACAGTAGTTATATAGGATGGTGTGTATAGACAGTAGTTATATAGGTTGGTGTGTATAGACAGTAGTTATATAGGGTGGTGTGTATAGACAGTAGTTATATAGGATGGTGTGTATAGACAGTAGTTATATAGGATGGTGTGTATAGACAGTAGTTATATAGGGTGGTGTGTATAGACAATAGTTATATAGGGTGGTGTGTATAGACAGTAGTTATATAGGGTGGTGTGTATAGACAGTAGTTATATAGGATGGTGTGTATAGACAGTAGTTATATAGGATGGTGTGTATAGACAGTAGTTATATAGGGTGGTGTGTATAGACAGTAGTTATATAGGATGGTGTGTATAGACAGTAGTTATATAGGATGGTGTGTATAGACAGTAGTTATATAGGATGGTGTGTATAGACAGTAGTTATATAGGATGGTGTGTATAGACAATAGTTATATAGGGTGGTGTGTATAGACAGTAGTTATATAGGATGGTGTGTATAGACAGTAGTTATATAGGATGGTGTGTATAGACAGTAGTTATATAGGATGGTGTGTATAGACAGTAGTTATATAGGATGGTGTGTATAGACAGTAGTTATATAGGGTGGTGTGTGTAGACAGTAGTTATATAGGGTGGTGTGTATAGACAGTAGTTATATAGCATGGTTTGTAGACAGTAGTTATATAGGGTGGTGTGTATAGACAGTAGTTATATAGGATGGTGTGTATAGACAGTAGTTATATAGGATGGTGTGTAGACAGTAGTTATATAGGGTGGTGTATATAGACAGTAGTTATATAGGATGGTGTGCGTAGACAATAGTTATATAGGATGGTGTGTATAGACAGTAGTTATATAGGATGGTGTGTATAGACAGTAGTTATATAGGATGGTGTGTATAGACAGTAGTTATATAGGATGGTGTGTATAGACAGTAGTTATATAGGGTGGTGTGTATAGACAGTAGTTATATAGGATGGTGTGTATAGACAGTAGTTATTTAGGATGGTGTGTAGACAGTAGTTATATAGGATGGTGTGTATAGACAGTAGTTATATAGGATGGTGTGTATAGACAGTAGTTATATAGGATGGTGTGTATATGACAGTATAGTTTTATAGTTGGTGCCCATACCCGGTAGTTAATAGGACCCTCTGCACACATCAACAACTTATATAGGATGGTGTGTATAGACATAGTTATAAAGGATGGCCCTTGCAGAGCAATTGGAATATACTTCAAGGTCTCAGGGCAAGTGACATAGGATGATTGTAAACAGTAGTTTTAGGGTGGTGTGTACTGACAGTAGTTATTAGGATGGTGTGTATAGACAGTAGTTATATAGGATGGTGTGTATAGACAGTAGTTATATAGGATGGTGTGTATAGACAGTAGTTATATAGGATGGTGTGTATAGACAGTAGTTAAATAGGATGGTGTGTATAGACAGTAGTTATATAGGATGGTGTGTATAGACAGTAGTTATATAGGATGGTGTGTATAGACAGTAGTTATATAGGATGGTGTGTGTAGACAGTAGTTAAATAGGATGGTGTGTATAGACAGTAGTTATATAGGGTGGTGTGTATAGATAGTATTTATATAGGATGGTGTGTATAGACAGTAGTTATATAGGATGGTGTGTGTAGACAGTAGTTATATAGGGTGGTGTATATAGACAGTAGTTATATAGGATGGTGTGTGTAGACAGTAGTTATATAGGATGGTGTGTATAGACAGTAGTTATATAGGATGGTGTGTATAGACAGTAGTTATATAGGATGGTGTGTATAGACAGTAGTTATATAGGATGGTGTGTATAGACAGTAGTTATATAGGGTGGTGTGTATAGACAGTAGTTATATAGGATGTTGTGTATAGACAGTATAGACAGTAGTTATATAGGATGGTGTGTGTAGACAGTAGTTATATAGGATGGTGTGTATAGACAGTAGTTATATAGGATGGTGTGTATAGACATTAGTTATTTAGAATGGTGTGTAGACAGTAGTTATATAGGATGGTGTGTATAGACAGTAGTATAGACAGTAGTTATATAGGGTGGTGTGTATAGACAGTAGTTATATAGGATGGTGTGTATAGACGGAATAGACAGTAGTTATATAGGGTGGTGTGTGTAGACAGTAGTTATATAGGATGGTGTGTATAGACAGTAGTTATATAGGATGGTGTGTAGACAGTAGTTATATAGGGTGGTGTATATAGATGGTAGTTATATAGGATGGTGTGTATAGACAGTAGTTATATAGGGTGGTGTGTATAGACAGTAGTTATTTAGGATGTTGTGTAGACAGTAGTTATATAGGTTGGTGTGTATATACAGTAGTTATATAGGATGGTGTATAGACAGTAGTTATATGTGGATGGTGTTATATAGGTGGTGTGTATTGACAGTAGTTATATAGGATGGTGTATAGACAGTATAGACAGTAGTTATATAGGTTGGTGTGTATATGACAGTAGTTATATAGGATGGTGTGTATCGACAGTATAGACAGTAGTTATATAGGTTGGTGTGTGTAGACAGTAGTTATATAGGGTGGTGTGTATAGACAGTAGTTATATAGGGTGGTGTGTATAGACAGTAGTTATATAGGGTGGTGTGTATAGACAGTAGTTATATAGGGTGGTGTGTATAGACAGTAGTTATTTAGGATGGTGTGTATAGACAGTCGTTATATAGGGTGGTGTGTATAGACAGTAGTTATATAGGATGGTGTGTGTAGACAGTAGTTATACAGGATGGTGTGTATAGACAGTAGTTATACAGGATGGTGTGTATAGACAGTAGTTATATAGGTTGGTGTGTATAGACAGTAGTTATATAGGGTGGTGTGTATAGACAGTAGTTATATAGGATGTTGTGTATAGACAGTAGTTATATAGGGTGGTGTGTATAGACAGTAGTTATATAGGGTGGTGTGTATAGACAGTAGTTATATAGGGTGGTGTGTATAGACAGTAGTTATATAGGGTGGTGTGTATAGACAGTAGTTATATAGGATGGTGTGTATAGACAGTAGTTATATAGGATGGTGTGTATAGACAGTAGTTATATCGGGTGGTGTGTATAGACAGTAGTTATATAGGATGGTGTGTATAGACAGTAGTTATATAGGATGGTGTGTATAGACAGTAGTTATATAGGATGGTGTGTATAGACCTCCTGTAGTTATATAGGGTGGTGTGTATAGACAATAGTTATATAGGGTGGGTGTATAGACAGTAGTTATATCCTGTGTATAGACAGTACCCTCTGGGGACGGACATGTGTATAGACAGTAGTTATATAGGATGGTGTGTATAGACATTAGTTATATAGGATGGTGTGTGTAGACAGTAGTTATATAGGTTGGTGTGTATTGACAGTAGTTATATAGGATGGTGTGTATTGACAGTAGTTATACAGGATGGTGTATCGACAGTATATACAGTAGTTATATAGGATGTTGTATCGACAGAAGTCTTTAACCTCCTGTCTTCTATCACCCTCTGGGGACGGACATGGGAAGTCTTTAACCTCCTGCCTTCTATCACCCTCTGGGGACGGACATGGGAAGTCTTTAACCTCCTGTCTTCTATCACCCTCTGGGGACGGACATGGGAAGTCTTTAACCTCCTGTCTTCTATCACCCTCTGGGGACGGACATGGGAAGTCTTTAACCTCCTGTCTTCTATCACCCTCTGGGGACGGACATGGGAAGTCTTTAACCTCCTGTCTTCTATCACCCTCTGGGGACGGACATGGGAAGTCTTTAACCTCCTGTCTTCTATCACCCTCTGGGTGACATGGGAAGTCTTTATCCTCCCTCCATCAGGATGCTTCCTCACCGGCTGTGTGTGTAGTTGGTGGGGTCAGGGTGTGTGTGTAGTTGGTGGCGTCAGGGTGTGTGTGTAGTTGGTGGCGTCAGGGTGTGTGTGTAGTTGGTGGGGTTAGGTGTGTGTGTAGTTGGTGGGGTCAGGGTGTGTGTGTAGTTGGTGGCGTCAGGGTGTGTGTGTAGTTGGTGGGGTCAGGGTATGTGTGTAGTTGGTGGGGTTAGGGTGTGTGTGTAGTTGGTGGGGTCAGGGTGTGTGTGTAGTTGGTGGCGTCAGGTGTGTGTGTAGTTGGTGGGGTTAGGGTGTGTGTGTAGTTGGTGGGGTCAGGGGGTGTGTGTGTAGTTGGTGGGGTCAGGGTGTGTGTGTAGTTGGTGGCGTCAGGGTGTGTGTGTAGTTGGTGGCGTCAGGGTGTGTGTGTAGTTGGTGGGGTCAGGGTGTGTGTGTAGTTGGTGGCGTCAGGGTGTGTGTATAGTTGGTGGGGTCAGGGTATGTGTGTAGTTGGTGGGGTCAGGTGTGTGTGTAGTTGGTGGGGTCAGGGTGTGTGTGTAGTTGGTGGGGTCAGGGTGTGTGTGTAGTTGGTGGCGTCAAGGTGTGTGTATAGTTGGTGGGGTCAGGGTATGTGTGTAGTTGGTGGGGTTAGGGTGTGTGTGTAGTTGGTGGGGTCAGGGTGTGTGTGTAGTTGGTGGCGTTAGGGTGTGTGTGTAGTTGGTGGGGTTAGGGTGTGTGTGTAGTTGGTGGGGTCAGGGTGTGTGTGTAGTTGGTGGCGTCAGGGTGTGTGTGTGTGTGTAGTTGGTGGGATCAGGGTGTGTGTGTAGTTGGTGGGGTCAGGGTGTGTGTGTAGTTGGTGGCGTCAGGGTGTGTGTGTAGTTGGTGGGTCAGGGTGTGTGTGTAGTTGGTGGGGTCAGGGTGTGTGTGTAGTTGGTGGGGTCAAGGTGTGTGTGTAGTTGGTGGGGTCAGGGTGTGTGTGTAGTTGGTGGGGTCAGGGTGTGTGTGTCGTTGGTGGGGTCAGGGTGTGTGTGTAGTTGGTGGCGTCAGGGTGTGTGTGTAGTTGGTGGGTCAGGGTGTGTGTGTAGTTGGTGGCGTCAGGGTGTGTGTGTAGTTGGTGGGGTCAGGGTGTGTGTGTAGTTGGTGGGGTCAGGTGTGTGTGTAGTTGGTGGGGTCAGGGTGTGTGTGTAGTTGGTGGCGTCAAGGTGTGTGTGTAGTTGGTGGGGTCAGGGTGTGTGTGTAGTTGGTGGGGTCAGGGTGTGTGTGTAGTTGGTGGGGTCAGGGTGTGTGTGTAGTTGGTGGCGTCAGGGTGTGTGTGTAGTTGGTGGGGTCAGGGTGTGTGTGTAGTTGGTGGGGTCAGGGGTGTGTGTAGTTGGTGGCGTCAGGGTGTGTGTGTAGTTGGTGGCGTCAGGGTGTGTGTGTAGTTGGTGGGGTCAGGGTGTGTGTGTAGTTGGTGGCGTCAGGGTGTGTGTGTAGTTGGTGGCGTCAGGGTGTGTGTGTAGTTGGTGGCGTCAGGGTGTGTGTGTAGTTGGTGGGGTCAAGGTGTGTGTGTAGTTGGTGGGGTCAGGGTGTGTGTGTAGTTGGTGGGGTCAGGGTGTGTGTGTAGTTGGTGGGGTCAGGGTGTGTGTGTAGTTGGTGGGGTCAGGGTGTGTGTGTAGTTGGTGGGTCAGGGTGTGTGTTGGTAGTTGGTTGGGCGTCAGGTGTGTGTGTAGTTGGTGGGGTCAGGGTGTGTGTGTAGTTGGTGGGGTCAGGGTGTGTGTGTAGTTGGTGGGGTCAGGGTGTGTGTGTAGTTGGTGGGGTCAGGGTGTGTGTGTAGTTGGTGGGGTCAGGGTGTGTGTGTAGTTGGTGGGGTCAGGGTGTGTGTGTAGTTGGTGGGTCAGGGTGTGTGTGTAGTTGGTGGCGTCAGGGTGTGTGTGTAGTTGGTGGCGTCAGGGTGTGTGTGTAGTTGGTGGGGTCAGGGTGTGTTTAGTTGGTGGCGTCAGGGTGTGTGTTTAGTTGGTGGGGTTAGGGTGTGTGTGTAGTTGGTGGCGTCAGGGTGTGTGTTTAGTTGGTGGCGTCAGGGTGTGTGTGTAGTTGGTGGCGTCAGGTGTGTGTGTGTAGTTGGTGGTTGGTCAGGGTGTGTGTGTAGTTGGTGGCGTCAGGGTGTGTGTTTAGTTGGTGGCGTCAGGGTGTGTGTTTAGTTGGTGGCGTCAGGGTGTGTGTGTGTAGTTGGTGGCGTCAGGGTGTGTGTGTAGTTGGTGGGGTCAGGGTGTGTGTTTAGTTGGTGGGGTCAAGGTGTGTGTATAGTTGGTAGTTGTAGTTGGTGGGGTCAGGGTGTGTGTGTAGTTGGTGGGGTCAGGGTGTGTGTTTAGTTGGTGGGGTCAAGGTGTGTGTGTAGTTGGTGGCGTCAGGGTGTGTGTGTAGTTGGTGGGGTCAGGGTGTGTGTTTAGTTGGTGTGGTCAAGGTGTGTGTATAGTTGGTGGCGTCAGGGTGTGTGTGTAGTTGGTGGGGTCAGGGTGTGTGTTTAGTTGGTGGTGTCAAGGTGTGTGTATAGTTGGTGGCGTCAGGGTGTGTGTGTAGTTGGTGGGGTCAGGGTGTGTGTTTAGTTGGTGGGGTCAGGGTGTGTGTGTAGTTGGTGGGGTTAGGGTGTGTGTATAGTTGGTGGCGTCAGGGTGTGTGTGTAGTTGGTGGGGTCAGGGTGTGTGTGTAGTTGGTGGAGTCAGGGTGTGTGTGTAGTTGGTGGCATCAGGTGTGTGTGTGTAGTTGGTTTGCGTCAGGGTGTGTGTGTAGTTGGTGGGGTCAGGGTGTGTGTGTAGTTGGTGGAGTCAGGGTGTGTGTGTAGTTGGTGGGGTCAGGGTGTGTGTGTAGTTGGTGGCGTCAGGGTGTGTGTGTAGTTGGTGGGGTCAGGGTGTGTGTGTAGTTGGTGGCGTCAGTGTGTGTAGTTGGTGGCGTCAGGGGTGTGTGTGTAGTTGGTGGGGTCAGGGTGTGTGTTTAGTTGGTGGGGTCAGGGTGTGTGTGTAGTTGGTGGGGTCAGGGTGTGTGTGTAGTTGGTGGGTCAGGGTGTGTGTGTAGTTGGTGGGGTCAGGGTGTGTGTGTAGTTGGTGGCGTCAGGGTGTGTGTGTAGTTGGTGGAGTCAGGGTGTGTGTGTAGTTGGTGGGGTCAGGGTATGTGTGTAGTTGGTTGCGTCAGGGTGTGTGTGTAGTTGGTGGGGTCAGGGTGTGTGTGTAGTTGGTGGGGTCAGGGTGTGTGTGTAGTTGGTGGCGTCAGGGTGTGTGTGTAGTTGGTGGGGTCAGGGTGTGTGTGTAGTTGGTGTCGTCAGGGTGTGTGTGTAGTTGGTGGGGTCAGGTGTGGTGTGTAGTTGTAGTTGGGCGTCAGGGTGTGTGTGTCGTTGGTGGCGTCAGGGTGTGTGTGTCGTTGGTGGCGTCAGTTGGTGGGGGTGTGTGTGTAGTTGGTGGGGTCAGGGGTGTGTGTCTAGTTGGTGGAGTCAGGGTGTGTGTGTAGTTGGTGGAGTCAGGGGTGTGTGTAGTTGGTGGCGTCAGGTTGTGTGTGTAGTTGGTGGTCGTGGGTGTGTGTGTAGTTGGTGGAGTCAGGGTGTGTGTGTAGTTGGTGGAGTCAGGGTGTGTGTGTAGTTGGTTGCGTCAGGGTGTGTGTGTAGTTGGTGGCGTCAGGGTGTGTGTGTAGTTGGTGGCGTCAGGGTGTGTGTGTAGTTGGTGGGGTCAGGGTGTGTGTGTAGTTGGTGGGGTCAGGGTGTGTGTGTAGTTGGTGGGGTCAGGGTGTGTGTGTGTGTGTAGTTGGTGGCGTCAGGGTGTGAGTGTAGTTGGTGGGGTCAGGGTGTGTGTGTAGTTGGTGGGTTCTGGGTGTGTGTGGTGGGGGAATCCTTGTGTCTTTTCAGGGACCCTGAAATGTAATCACAATCCTATGTTCATACCTGGCTTTAACCATACGTGATTAGATTACCATACTAGACTAAGACCTGTCTTTAACTGTGTTTCAGATCTTTGAGAATAAAGGAGCCATGATGGGCTGTTCCAACCCCCATCCTCACTGCCAGGTAAGTCAGCCTATTCCAACCTCTATCCTCACTGCCAGGTAAGTCAGCCTGTTCCAACCTCTATCCTCAATGCCAGGTAAGTCAGCCTGTTCCAACCTCTATCCTCACTGCCAGGTAAGTCAGCCTGTTCCAACCCCCATCCTCACTGCCAGGTAAGTCAGCCTATTCCAACCTCTATCCTCACTGCCAGGTAAGTCAGCCTGTTCCAACCTCTATCCTCACTGCCAGGTAAGTCAGCCTGTTCCAACCTCTATCCTCACTGCCAGGTAAGTCAGCCTGTTCCAACCTCTATCCTCACTGCCAGGTAAGTCAGCCTGTTCCAACCCCCATCCTCACTGCCAGGTAACTCCATTGAACAACAAGGCCGACCGGTCCAGTACATTACCCTCCAGCAGTCTGTAATAATGGTCATATTGTTGGACCATACACTACTGTTATACAGTCTGCTACATTAGCTTGTAAGTGTGTGTGGTTTTCTTTATGAAGGGGGCCCTGATGCTCGCTGGCTTCCCTTGCATTCAATGCTATGGGAGGCAACAATGTCATACTCTTTATGACCAGACATGATCAGATAGATGGCCTACGCAGACAGAGAAAGAGGGGTACTGTTTTGCTCACTAGGATGCTTTCTCTGGTGAGATACACTACATCTGTGACTAGTTTCAGGAAATTAGATATATGTTGCATGTCACTACTTCACAGGAAAGGCATTTCTACTTTTTTTTGCAAAATGTTTTTTTTGGGGCAGAAGTGCCTTCTGGAATATGTGAACTATGCCTTAATAACTGTCTGTAAATACCAATAAAATGGTGAAATTACATGCCTAGTTGGTCTAAACACAGAAAAAGTCAGGAACCTTCCCGCTAGCCATGATTGGCTGAGCTGGACATTCCGAGAGTTCGGATTAGTCTGCCATGTAGCATACTTTTGCCTATAACATGAGCTGCTCAGTATGTGTTGCTCACAGAACGGGACCGCCGAATGCTGAAGCGAGTAAAAATTGTCTGTCCTTGGTTGCAACACTCACTACTGAGTTCCAAACTGCCTCTGGAGCAACGTCAGCATAATAACTGTTAGTTGGGAGCTTCATGAAATGGGTTTCCATGGCCGAGCAGCCACGGAGCAGCCATTTTAGGCACACAAGCCTAAAATCACCATGCGCAATGCCAAGCGTTAGCTGGAGTGGTGTAAAGTTCTCCGCCATTGGACTCTGGTGCAGTGGAAGCACCTTCTCAAATCAAATCAAATTTTATTTGTCACATACACATGGTTAGCATGTTAATGCGAGTGTAGCGAAATGCTTGTGCTTCCAGTTCCGGCAATGCAGTAATAACCAACAAGTAATCTAACTAACAATTCCAAAACTAATATCTTATACACAGTGTAAGTGGATAAAGAATATGTACATAAAGATATGAATGAGTGATGGTGCAGAGCAGCATAGGCAAGATACAGTAGATGGTATCGAGTACAGTATATACATATGAGATGAGTATGTAAACAAAGTGGCATAGTTAAAGTGGCTAGTGATACATGTATTACATAAGGATGCAGTCGATGATATAGAGTACAGTATATACGTATGCATATGAGATGAATAATGTAGGGTATGTAAACATTATATTAGGTAGCATTGTTTAAAGTGGCTAGTGATATATTTTACATCCTTTCCCTTCAATTCCCATTATTGAAGTGGCTGGAGTTGAGACAGTGTGTTGGCAGCAGCCACTCAATGTTAGTGGTTGCTGTTTAACAGTCTGATGGCCTTGAGATAGAAGCTGTTTTTCAGTCTCTCGGTCCCAGCTTTGATGCACCTGCACTGACCTCGCCTTCTGGATGATAGCGGGGTGAACAGGCAGTGGCTCGGGTGGGTGTTGTCCTTGATGATCTTTATGGCCTTCCTGTAACATCGGGTGGTGTAGGTGTCCTGGAGGGCAGGTTGTTTGCCCCCGGTGATACGTTGTGCAGACCTCACTACCCTCTGGAGAGCCTTACGGTTGTGGGCGGAGCAGTTGCCGTACCAGGTGGTGATACAGCCCGCCAGGATGCTCTCGATTGTGCATCTGTAGAAGTTTGTGGGTGCTTTTGGTGACAAGCCGAATTTCTCCAGGCTCCTGAGTTTGAAGAGGCGCTGCTGCGCCTTCTTCACGATGCGGTCTGTGTGAGTGGACCAATTCAGTTTGTCTGTGATGTGTATGCCGAGGAACTTAAAACTTACTACCCTCTCCACTGCTGTTCCATCGATGTGGATAGGGGGGTGTTCCCTCTGCTGTTTCCTGAAGTCCACAATCATCTCCTTATTTTTTTGACGTTGAGTGTGAGGTTATCCTGACACCACACTCCGAGGGCCCTCACCTCCTCCCTGTAGGCCGTCTCGTCGTTGTTGGTAATCAAGCCTACCACTGTTTTGTCGTCCGCAAACTTGATGATTGAGTTGGAGGCGTGCGTTGCCGCGCAGTTGTGGGTGAACAGGGAGTACAGGAGAGGGCTCAGAACGCACCCTTGTTGGGCCCCAGTGTTGAGGATCAGCGGGGTGGAGATGTTGTTGCCTACCCTCACCACCTGGGGGCGGCCCGTCAGGAATTCCAGTACCCAGTTGCACAGGGCGGGGTCGAGACCCAGGGTCTCGAGCTTGATGACGAGCTTGGAAGGTACTATGGTGTTAAATGCCGAGCTGTAGTCGATGAACAGCATTCTCACATAGGTATTCCTCTTGTCCAGATGGGTTAGGGCAGTGTGCAGTGTGGTTGAGATTGCATCGTCGGTGGACCTATTTAGGCGGTAAGCAAATTGGAGTGGGTCTAGGGTTTCAGGTAGGGTGGAGGTGATATGGTCCTTGACTAGTCTCTCAAAGCACTTCATGATGACGGAAGTGAGTGCTACGGGGCGGTAGTCGTTTAGCTCAGTTACCTTAGCTTTCTTGGGAACAGGAACAATGGTGGCCCTCTTGAAGCATGTGGGAACAGCAGACTGGTATAGGGATTGATTGAATATGTCCGTAAACACACCAGCCAGCTGGTCTGCGCATGTTTCCGTTGCAGGCCGTGTCAGTGGCACTGTATTGTCCTCAAAGCAGGCAAAAAAGTTATTTAGTCTGCCTGGGAGCAAGACATCCTGGTCCGTGACTGAGCTGGATTTCATCTTGTAGTCCGTGATTGACTGTAGACCCTGCCACATACCTCTTGTGTCTGAGCCGTTGAATTGAGATTCTACTTTGTCTCTGTACTGACGCTTAGCTTGTTTGATAGCCTTACGGAGGGAATAGCTGCACTGTTTGTATTCAGTCATGTTATCAGTCACCTTGCTCTGATTTAAAAGCAGTGGTTCGTACTTTCAGTTTCACGCGAATGCTGCCATCAATCCACGGTTTCTGGTTAGGGAATGTTTTAATCATTGCTATGGGAACGACATCTTCAACGCACGTTCTAATGAACTCGCACACCGAATCAGCGTATTCGTCAATGTTGTTGCCTGACGCAATACGAAACATGTCCCAGTCCACGTGATGGAAGCATTCTTGGAGTGTGGAATCAGCTTGGTCGGACCAGCGTTGGACAGACCTCAGCTTGGGAGCTTCTTGTTTTAGTTTCTGTCTGTAGGCAGGGATCAGCAAAATGGAGTCGTGGTCAGCTTTTCCGAAAGGGGGGCGGGGCAGGGCCTTATATGCGTCGCGGAAGTTAGAATAACAGTGATCCAAGGTTTTGCCAGCCCTGGTGGCGCAATCGATATGCTGATACATTTTAGGGAGTCTTGTTTTCAGATTAGCCTCGTTAAATTCCCCAGCAACAATGAATGCAGCCTCAGGATGTATCGATTCCAGTTTGCAAAGAGTCAAATAAAGTTCGTTCAGAGCCACCTGTGTCTGCTTGGGGGGGAATATATACGGCTGTGATTATAATCGAAGAGAATTCTCTTGGTAGATAATGCGGTCTACATTTGATTGTGAGGAATTCTAAATCAGGTGAACAGAAGGATTTGAGTTCCTGTATGTTTCTGTGATCACACCAAGTCTCGTTAGCCATAAGGCATACGCCCCCACCACTCTTCTTACCAGAAAGGTGTTTGTTTCTGTCGGCGCGATGTGTGGAGAAACCCGCTGGCTGCACCGCATCCGAGAGCGTCTCTCCAGTGAGCCATGTTTCCGTGAAGCAAAGAACGTTACAGTCTCTGATGTCCCTCTGGAATGCTACCCTTGCTCTGATTTCATCAACCTTGTTGTCAAGAGACTGGACATTGGCGAGAAGAATGCTAGGAAGTGGGGCACGATGTGCCCGTCTCCGTAGTCTGACCGGAAGACCGCCTCGTTTCCCTCTTTTATGAAGTCATTTTTTTGGGTCGCCGGCTGGGATCCATTCCGTTGTCCTGGTTGAAAGGCAGAACATAGGATCCGCTTCGCGCAAGTCATATTCTTGGTCGTACTGATGGTGAGTTGATGCCGATCTTATATTCAGTAGTTCTTCTCAACTGTATGTAATGAAACCTAAGATGACCTGGGGTACTAATGTAAGAAATAACACGTAAAAAAACAAAAAACTGCATAGTTTCCTAGGAACGCAAAGTGAGGCGGCCATCTCTGTCGGCGCCGGAAGTCATCCGGAGTGATTGTGGAGTGATGAATCACACTTCACCATCTGGCAGTCTGACGGACTAATCTGGGTTTAGCGGATGCCAGGAGAACGCTACCTGCCCCAATGCATAGTGCCCACTGTAAAGTTTGGTGTAAGAGGAATGATGGTTTTGGGCTGTTTGATGTTTCGGGCGCCTTAGTTCCAGTGAAGGGAAATCTTATCGCTACAGCATACAATGACATTCTAGATGATTCTGTGCTTCCAACTTTGTGGCAACAGTTTGGGGAATACCCTTTCCTGTTTCAGCATGACAATGCCTCCGTGCACAAAGCGAGGTCCATATAGAAATGGTTTATTTATATCAGTGTGGAAGAACTTGACTGGCCTGCACAGAGCCCTGATCTCAACCCCATCAAACACCTTTCAGATGAATTGGAATGCTGACTAAGCCAGGCCTAATCACCCAACATCAGAGCCCGACCTCACTAATACTCTTGTGGCTGAATGGAAGCAAGTCCCCTCAGCAATGTTCCAACATCTAGTGGAAAGCCTTCCCAGAAGAGTGGACGCTGTTATAGCAGCAAAGGGGGGACCAACTCCATATTAATGCCCATGATTTTGGAACGAGATGTTCAACGAGCAGGTGTCCACATGCTTTTGGATATGTAGTATACATTCAGCCTCTTGTGAATTGAAGGAAAATGATGAAACACAGAGAGACAAAGAATATATTTTTTTCTTAGTACATTTTTTGCCTTGCTTCCCTTGGCATCCATGAATACACGCCAATGCAAAGCTGTGCTTACTTCCAGATGTTTGTTGGACACTTTACTCTGGTCTCCAGCTCGTAAAACAAGTCCTTGATTATTCCAACTGTTATTAGATGTTCATTGTGTGTAAAAACAGGTCAGTAAAAACACTTTATTGAGCGTCCTAAATTGAGCTGCATAGCTGACAGTTTTAAATGTAAAATGATACGCCTTGACTTTTTTAAATCACCATTTATTTTTGTATCATTGTTGGCTCTCTGGACTGTAAAGGCACTTTGAAGACTGTTACCCAACCAGCATCTCTCCCCCTCTCTCTCTCTCTCTCTCTCTCTCTCTCTCTCTCTCTCTCTCTCTCTCTCTCTCTCTCTCTCTCTCTCTCTCTCTCTCCCTCCCTGTCCCCCTCAACTCCCCTGTCTCCTTCTCTGTGTGTGACGGTTTTATAGCATCAAGGACTGTTCAACCTCTCTGGATGAGCTCAGGATTTGACTAGTTTCTCTGTGGCCAGGGACATTTAATATGGAAACGGAGCAGACTGGGCTGTACCAAAGTACAAAGAGGAGTGGATTAGTCCGTCGTCTAGTGAAGATATCTTTATAAGTTGTGTAAGGAGCTCTCATTAAAGAACATTCCTCTGATGAAGACATCAGAAAACTATGCAGTTTACTGGCATGCTATCTATCACTAGTATTACAGCGAGATGGAGAAAGAGAACAGAGAGGGAGTACAGTGATGAAGTTAGTAACTATCTCCCCGAAGGCTCGTTCCAGCTCTCCTTATCGGAGGACATGGGTCCTGAGAAGGCTCGTTCCAGCTCTCCTTATCGGAGGACATGGGCCCTGAGAAGGCTCGTTCCAGCTCTCCTTATCGGAGGACATAGGCCCTGAGAAGGCTCGTTCCAGCTCTCCTTATCGGAGGACATGGGTCCTGAGAAGGCTAGTTCCAGCTCTCCTTATCTGAGGACATGGGCCCTGAAAAGACTAGTTCCAGCTCTCCTTATCGGAGGACATGGGTCCTGAGAAGGCTCGTTCCAGCTCTCCTTATCGGAGGACATGGGCCCTGAGAAGGCTCGTTCCAGCTCTCCTTATCGGAGGACATGGGCCCTGAAAAGACTATTTCCAGCTCTCCTTATCTGAGGACATGGGCCCTGAGAAGGCTCGTTCCTGCTCTCCTTATCGGAGGACATGGGCCCTGAGAAGGCTAGTTCCAGCTCTCCTTATCGGAGGACATGGGTCCTGAGAAGGCTCGTTCCAGCTCTCCTTATCTGAGGACATGGGTCCTGAGAAGGCTCGTTCCAGCTCTCCTTATCTGAGGACATGGGTCCTGAGAAGGCTCGTTCCAGCTCTCCTTATCGGAGGACATGGGTCCTGAGAAGGCTCGTTCCAGCTCTCCTTATCGGAGGACATGGGTCCTGAGAAGGCTAGTTCCAGCTCTCCTTATCGGAGGACATGGGTCCTGAGAAGGCTAGTTCCAGCTCTCCTTATCGGAGGACATGGGTCCTGAGAAGGCTCGTTCCAGCTCTCCTTATCGGAGGACATGGGTCCTGAGAAGGCTAGTTCCAGGTCTCCTTATCGGAGGACATGGGTCCTGAGAAGGCTAGTTCCAGCTCTCCTTATCGGAGGACATGGGTCCTGAGAAGGCTCGTTCCAGCTCTCCTTATCGGAGGACATGGGCCCTGAGAAGGCTAGTTCCAGCTCTCCTTATCGGAGGACATGGGTCCTGAGAAGGCTCGTTCCAGCTCTCCTTATCTGAGGACATGGGCCCTGAGAAGGCTCGTTCCAGCTCTCCTTATCTGAGGACATGGGCCCTGAGAAGGCTCGTTCCAGCTCTATAGGTTTTGAGTTTTACCGTCTTTTGAGACTCTTGGCTAGTTTCAGCAAACTTGGCCTGTTCCAGCTGTATATCCTCTATATGACTACACAGCATGCCTTTCTTTGTATTTAATACGGGGATTCAAAGTTGATTACACACGACCTAAACAGAAATCAGTATTCTAATCTCATCAACTCTTACTTCCATCTCCACCCCTCTGCATGCTGATAGACAGACTGACACCACTAGGGACTCCTGAAAGCACTTGGCACTTCAATTTACTCTACCAACATCCACAATGTGTTGTTTTCACAACTCATAATAAAATTGCTTTCATGCCATGACAGATATGTAATTTAAAGGTTGAAAACTCTGTTGACAGCTAGCATGTTGTCAGGACATCAGACATTTACTTTCAGCAAGTAGATGATATGATGAGTCAACAACTCTTAATGAGATATCATCTCCTCAGTATGAATCCGAAATATCTGAAGGGAAAATGTACAATAATGGAATGATATCAACTGCCTCCCATTCTATACGTACAGCAACAGAAATGCTGAGATAGTTTCGTCCTTTGCTTCTGAAGCTTTGTCAATAGTCTCAATAGTCTCAGTAGTCTCAATAATAATGCCTCTCTATTACAATGTGTTAAGATGGGACACCACAGACATTTCAAGACTTCCAGTATACTTCAGTGTTTAATATAAAACTGGTTCCATGGTTGAGGCAGGAGACATGTATAGCATCTTGTAAAGAAGAGGCCCATCTATAAAGTAGCTGCATACTGATATAGTGGCCAAGTGTAGAAGCTATAATCATTGACGTCCCAGAATGCAGTGCTGGTGAGCAGTAGCAGTCACCTGAAACTCCCAACCTGAGAATTTATTTTCTGTCTAATCCTTTGATTAAGCGTGTTATTTTTCAAATCTGAAAGCTGATACATCAAGACATTTACAGTGAATTCAGAAAGTATTCAGGCCCCTTCCTTTATTCCACTTGTTACGTTACAGCTTTATTCTAAAATGGATTCAAAATAATAATCCTAATCAATCTACACATAATGACACCGTTGACAATGCATGTCAGAGCAAAAACCAAGCTATGAGGTCGAAGGAATTGTCCGTAGAGCTCTGAGACAGGATTGTGTCGAGGCACAGTCCGATTTTTATTTTATTTTTTACATTGGATAAATGTAGAGACTCAGAGTTACAAAATGGTATATCGTACACTACAGTTACAAGTGACAATGGGAATGTAATTCTGCTTTGAAAGCTGATAAACTTCACAAAATGGCCTTTGAATGTTTTGGTACTACTACTGGAGAGCTCTTCTTCTTCTTAAGCTTTTGCCCCACCCATCCCGTTTCTACCTTCCCTTTACTCCCCCAGCCTCTCTATTATAACTAACCTTTACTACCTTCCCTTTACTCCCCCCAGCCTCACTATTATAACTAACCTTTACTCCCCCCATCCTCTCTATTATAACTAACCTTTACTACCTTCCCTTTACTCCCCCCAGCCTCACTATTATAACTAACCTTTACTCCCCCCAGCCTCTCTATTATAACTAATCTTTACTCCCCCAGCCTCTCAATTATAACTAACCTTTACTCCCCCCAGCCTCTCTATTATAACTAACCTTTACTCCCCCAGCCTCTCTATTATAACTAACCTTTACTCTCCCCCAGCCTCTCTATTATAACTAACCTTTACTCCCCCAGCCTCTCTATTATAACTAACCTTTACTCCCCCAGCCTCTCTATTATAACTAACCTTTACTCCCCCAGCCTCTCTATTATAACTAACCTTTACTCCCCCAGCCTCTCTATTATAACTAACCTTTACTCCCCCAGCCTCTCTATTATAACTAACCTTTAACCTATTTAACCCTTTACTCCCCCAGCCTCTCTATTATAACTAACCTTTACTCCCCCAGCCTCTCTATATAATAACTTTAACCTTTACTCCCCCAGCCTCTCTATTATAACTAACCTTTACTCCCCCAGCCTCTCTATTATATAACTTTACCCCCCAGCCTCTCTATTATAACTAACCTTTACTCCCCCAGCCTCTCTATTATAACTAATTATCCCCCAGCCTCTCTAACCTTTACTCCCCCAGCCTCTCTATTATAACTAACCTTTACTCCCCCAGCCTCTCTATTATAACTAACCTTTACTCCCCCAGCCTCTCTATTATAACTAACCTTTACTCCCCCCCAGCCTCTCTATTATAACTAACCTTTACTCCCCCAGCCTCTCTATTATAACTAACCTTTACTCCCCCAGCCTCTCTATTATAACTAACCTTTACTCCCCCAGCCTCTCTATTATAACTAACCTTTACTCCCTTTCCTTTATAACTCCCCCCTCTCTATTATAACTAACCTTTACTCCCCCAGCCTCTCTATTATAACTAACCTTTACTCCCCCAGCCTCTCTATTATAACTAACCTTTACTCCCCCAGCCTCTCTATTATAACTAACCTTTACTCCCCCAGCCTCTCTATTATAACTAACCTTTACTCCCCCAGCCTCTCTATTATAACTAACCTTTACTCCCCCAGCCTCTCTATTATAACTAACCTTTTCCCCCCCAGCCTCTCTATTATTAACCTTTACTCCCCCCAGCCTCTCTATTATAACTAACCTTTACTCCCCCAGCCTCTCTATTATAACTAACCTTTACTCCCCCAGCCTCTCTATTATAACTAACCTTTACTACCTTTATTATTTACTCCCCCCAGCCTCTCTATTATAACTAACCTTTACTCCCCCAGCCTCTCTATTATAACTAACCTTTACTCCCCCAGCCTCTCTATTATAACCTTTAACCTTTCCTTTACTCCCCCAGCCTCTCTATTATAACTTTAACCTATTATAACTAACCTTTACTCCCCCAGCCTCTCTATTATAACTAACCTTTACTCCCCCCAGCCTCTCTATTATAACTAACCTTTACTCTCCCCCAGCCTCTCTATTATAACTAACCTTTACTCCCCCAGCCTCTCTATTATAATAACCTTTAACCTATTATTAACCTTTACTCCCCCCAGCCTCTCTATTATTAATAACTAACCTTTACTCCCCCAGCCTCTCTATTATAACCTTTAACCTATTATAACTAACCTTTACTCCCCCCAGCCTCTCTATTATAACTAACCTTTACTCCCCCAGCCTCTCTATTATAACTAACCTTTACTCCCCCAGCCTCTCTATTATAACTTTAACCTATTTTACTCCCCCAGCCTCTCTATTATAACTAACCTTTACTCCCCCAGCCTCTCTATTATAACTAACCTTTACTCCCCCAGCCTCTCTATTATAACTAACCTTTACTCCCCCAGCCTCTCTATTATAACTAACCTTTACTCCCCCCAGCCTCTCTATTATAATTAACCTTTACTCCCCCAGCCTCTCTATTATAACTAACCTTTACTCCCCCCAGCCTCTCTATTATAACTAACCTTTACTCCCCCCAGCCTCTCTATTATAACTAACCTTTACTCCCCCAGCCTCTCTATTATAACTAACCTTTACTCCCCCAGCCTCTCTATTATAACTAACCTTTACTCCCCCAGCCTCTCTATTATAACTAACCTTTACTCCCCCAGCCTCTCTATTATAACTAACCTTTTACCCCCCAGCCCCCCAGCCTCTCTATTATAACTAACCTTTACTCCCCCAGCCTCTCTATTATAACTAACCTTTACTCCCCCAGCCTCTCTATTATATTACTAACCTTTACTCCCCCAGCCTCTCTATTATAACTAACCTTTACTCCCCCAGCCTCTCTATTATAACTAACCTTTAACTCCCCCCAGCCTCTCTATTATAACTAACCTTTACTCCCCCAGCCTCTCTATTATAACTAACCTTTACTCCCCCAGCCTCTCTATTATAACTAACCTTTACTCCCCCAGCCTCTCTATTATAACTAACCTTTACTCCCCCAGCCTCTCTATTATAACTAACCTTTACTCCCCCAGCCTCTCTATTATAACTAACCTTTACTCCCCCAGCCTCTCTATTATAACTAACCTTTACTCCCCCAGCCTCTCTATTATAACTAACCTTTACTCCCCCCAGCCTCTCTATTATAACTAACCTTTACTCCCCCAGCCTCTCTATTATAACTAACCTTTACTCCCCCAGCCTCTCTATTATAACTAACCTTTACTCCCCCCAGCCTCTCTATTATAACTAACCTTTACTCCCCCAGCCTCTCTATTATAACTAACCTTTACTCCCCCCAGCCTCTCTATTATAACTAACCTTTACTCCCCCAGCCTCTCTATTATAACTAACCTTTACTCCCCCAGCCTCTCTATTATAACTAACCTTTACTCCCCCAGCCTCTCTATTTATAACCTTTAACCTTTACTCCCCCAGCCTCTCTATTATAACTAACCTTTACTCCCCCCAGCCTCTCTATTATAACTAACCTTTACTCCCCCCAGCCTCTCTATTATAACTAACCTTTACTCCCCCAGCCTCTCTATTATAACTAACCTTTACTCCCCCAGCCTCTCTATTATAACTAACCTTTACTCCCCCCAGCCTCTCTATTATAACTAACCTTTACTCCCCCCAGCCTCTCTATTATAACTAACCTTTACTCCCCCCCAGCCTCTCTATTATAACTAACCTTTACTCCCCCTCCCCCCAGCCTCTCTATTATAACTAACCTTTACTCCCCCAGCCTCTCTATTATAACTAACCTTTACTCCCCCAGCCTCTCTATTATAACTAACCTTTACTCCCCCCAGCCTCTCTATTATAACTAACCTTTACTCCCCCAGCCTCTCTATTATAACTAACCTTTACTCCTCCCCCAGCCTCTCTATTATAACTAACCTTTACTCCCCCAGCCTCTCTATTATAACTAACCTTTACTCCCCCAGCCTCTCTATTATAACTAACCTTTACTCCCCCAGCCTCTCTATTATAACTAACCTTTACTCCCCCAGCCTCTCTATTATAACTAACCTTTACTCCCCCCAGCCTCTCTATTATAACTAACCTTTACTAACCCCCCAGCCTCTCTATTATAACTAACCTTTACTCCCCCAGCCTCTCTATTATAACTAACCTTTACTCCCCCAGCCTCTCTATTATAACTAACCTTTACTCCCCCAGCCTCTCTATTATAACTAACCTTTACTCCCCCAGCCTCTCTATTATAACTAACCTTTACTCCCCCAGCCTCTCTATTATAACTAACCTTTACTCCCCCAGCCTCTCTATTATAACTAACCTTTACTCCCCCAGCCTCTCTATTATAACTAACCTTTACTCCCCCAGCCTCTCTATTATAACTAACCTTTACTCCCCCCAGCCTCTCTATTATAACTAACCTTTACTCCCCCAGCCTCTCTATTATAACTAACCTTTACTCCCCCAGCCTCTCTATTATAACTAACCTTTACTCCCCCAGCCTCTCTATTATAACTAACCTTTACTCCCCCAGCCTCTCTATTATAACTAACCTTTACTCCCCCAGCCTCTCTATTATAACTAACCTTTACTCCCCCCAGCCTCTCTATTATAACTAACCTTTACTCCCCCAGCCTCTCTATTATAACTAACCTTTACTCCCCCAGCCTCTCTATTATAACTAACCTTTACTACCTTTCCCCCCAGCCTCTCTATTATAACTAACCTTTACCCCCCAGCCTCTCTATTATAACTAACCTTTACTCCCCCAGCCTCTCTATTATAACTAACCTTTACTCCCCCAGCCTCTCTATTATAACTAACCTTTACTCCCCCCAGCCTCTCTATTATAACTAACCTTTACTCCCCCAGCCTCTATTATTATAACTTTAACCTTTACTCCCCCAGCCTCTCTATTATAACTAACCTTTACTCCCCCAGCCTCTCTATTATAACTAACCTTTACTCCCCCAGCCTCTCTATTATAACTAACCTTTACTCCCCCAGCCTCTATTATAATTACTCCCCCAGCCTCCTATTATTAACCTTTACTCCCCCAGCCTCTCTATTATAACTAACCTTTACTCCCCCAGCCTCTCTATTATAACTAACCTTTACTCCCCCAGCCTCTCTATTATAACTAACCTTTACTCCCCCAGCCTCTCTATTATAACTAACCTTTACTCCCCCCAGCCTCTCTATTTATAACTAACCTTTACTCCCCCAGCCTCTCTATTATAACTAACCTTTACTCCCCCCAGCCTCTCTATTATAACTAACCTTTACTACCCCCAGCCTCTCTATTATAACTAACCTTTACTCCCCCAGCCTCTCTATTATAACTAACCTTTACTCCCCCAGCCTCTCTATTATAACTAACCTTTACTCCCCCAGCCTCTCTATTATAACTAACCTTTACTCCCCCAGCCTCTCTATTATAACTAACCTTTACTCCCCCAGCCTCTCTATTATAACTAACCTTTACTCCCCCAGCCTCTCTATTATAACTAACCTTTACTCCCCCAGCCTCTCTATTATAACTAACCTTTACTCCCCCAGCCTCTCTATTATAACTAACCTTTACTCCCCCCAGCCTCTCTATTATAACTAACCTTTACTCCCCCCAGCCTCTCTATTATAACTAACCTTTACTCCCCCAGCCTCTCTATTATAACTAACCTTTACTCCCCCAGCCTCTCTATTATAACTAACCTTTACTCCCCCAGCCTCTCTATTATAACTAACCTTTACTCCCCCAGCCTCTCTATTATAACTAACCTTTACTCCCCAGCCTCTCTATTATTAACCTTTACTCCCCCCAGCCTCTCTATTATAACTAACCTTTACTCCCCCCAGCCTCTCTATTATAACTAACCTTTACTCCCCCAGCCTCTCTATTATAACTAACCTTTACTCCCCCAGCCTCTCTATTATAACTAACCTTTACTCCCCCCCAGCCTCTCTATTATAACTAACCTTTACTCCCCCAGCCTCTCTATTATAACTAACCTTTACTCCCCCAGCCTCTCTATTATAACTTTAACCTTTACTCCCCCAGCCTCTCTATTATAACTAACCTTTACTCCCCCCCTCTCTATTATAACTAACCTTTACTCCCCCAGCCTCTCTATTATAACTAACCTTTACTCCCCCAGCCTCTCTATTATAACTAACCTTTACTCCCCCAGCCTCTCTATTATAACTAACCTTTACTCCCCCAGCCTCTCTATTATAACTAACCTTTACTCCCCCAGCCTCTCTATTATAACTAACCTTTACTCCCCCAGCCTCTCTATTATAACTAACCTTTACTCCCCCAGCCTCTCTATTATAACTAACCTTTACTCCCCCAGCCTCTCTATTATAACTAACTAACCCCCCAGCCTCTCTATTATAACTAACCTTTACTCCCCCAGCCTCTCTATTATAACTAACCTTTACTCCCCCAGCCTCTCTATTATAACTAACCTTTACTCCCCCAGCCTCTCTATTATAACTAACCTTTACTCCCCCAGCCTCTCTATTATAACTAACCTTTACTCCCCCAGCCTCTCTATTATAACTAACCTTTACTCCCCCCAGCCTCTCTATTATAACTAACCTTTACTCCCCCAGCCTCTCTATTATAACTAACCTTTACTCCCCCCAGCCTCTCTATTATAACTAACCTTTACTCCCCCACTCCCCTCTCTATTATAACTAACCTTTACTCCCCCAGCCTCTCTATTATAACTAACCTTTACTAACCTTACCCCCCAGCCTCTCTATTATAACTAACCTTTACTCCCCCAGCCTCTCTATTATAACTAACCTTTACTCCCCCCAGCCTCTCTATTATAACTAACCTTTACTCCCCCAGCCTCTCTATTATAACTAACCTTTTAACCTCCCCCAGCCTCTCTATTATAACTAACCTTTACTCCCCCAGCCTCTCTATTATAACTAACCTTTACTCCCCCCAGCCTCTCTATTATAACTAACCTTTACCCCCCCCCAGCCTCTCTATTATAACTAACCTTTACTCCCCCCAGCCTCTCTATTATAACTAACCTTTACTACTCCCCCAGCCTCTCTATTATAACTAACCTTTACTCCCCCAGCCTCTCTATTATAACTAACCTTTACTCCCCCAGCCTCTCTATTATAACTAACCTTTACTCCCCCAGCCTCTCTATTATAACTAACCTTTACTCCCCCAGCCTCTCTATTATAACTAACCTTTACTCCCCCCAGCCTCTCTATTATAATAACCTTTACTACCTTTCCTTTACTCCCCCAGCCTCTCTATTATAACTAACCTTTACTCCCCCAGCCTCTCTATTATAACTAACCTTTACTCCCCCAGCCTCTCTATTATAACTAACCTTTACTCCCCCAGCCTCTCTATTATAACTAACCTTTACTCCCCCCAGCCTCTCTATTATAACTAACCTTTACTCCCCCAGCCTCTCTATTATAACTAACCTTTACTCCCCCAGCCTCTCTATTATAACTAACCTTTACTCCCCCCCAGCCTCTCTATTATAATTAACCTTTACTCCCCCTCTCTATTATATAACTAACCTTTACTCCCCCAGCCTCTCTATTATAACTAACCTTTACTCCCCCAGCCTCTCTATTATAACTAACCTTTACTCCCCCAGCCTCTCTATTATAACTAACCTTTACTCCCCCAGCCTCTCTATTATAACTAACCTTTACTCCCCCAGCCTCTCTATTATAACTAACCTTTACTCCCCCAGCCTCTCTATTATAACTAACCTTTACTCCCCCCCAGCCTCTCTATTATAATTATAACCTTTACTCCCCCAGCCTCTCTATTATATAACCTTTAACCTTTACTCCCCCAGCCTCTCTATTATAACTAACCTTTACTCCCCCAGCCTCTCTATTATAACTAACCTTTACTCCCCCAGCCTCTCTATTATAACTAACCTTTACTACCCCCCAGCCTCTCTATTATAACTAACCTTTACTCCCCCCAGCCTCTCTATTACCTTTACTAACCCCCCAGCCTCTCTATTATAACTAACCTTTACTCCCCCAGCCTCTCTATTATAACTAACCTTTACTCCCCCAGCCTCTCTATTATAACTAACCTTTACTCCCCCAGCCTCTCTATTATAACTAACCTTTACTCCCCCAGCCTCTCTATTATAACTAACCTTTACTCCCCCCAGCCTCTCTATTTATAACTTTAACCTTTACTCCCCCCCAGCCTCTCTATTATAACTAACCTTTACTCCCCCAGCCTCTCTATTATAACTAACCTTTACTCCCCCAGCCTCTCTATTATAATAACCTTTACTAACCTTTACTCCCCCCAGCCTCTCTATTATAATAACCTTTAACCTTTACTCCCCCAGCCTCTCTATTATAACTAACCTTTACTCCCCCAGCCTCTCTATTATAACTAACCTTTACTCCCCCAGCCTCTCTATTATAACTAACCTTTACTTTACTCCCCCAGCCTCTCTATTATAACTAACCTTTACTCCCCCAGCCTCTCTATTATAACTAACCTTTACTCCCCCAGCCTCTCTATTATAACTAACCTTTACTCCCCCAGCCTCTCTATTATAACTAACCTTTACTCCCCCAGCCTCTCTATTATAACTAACCTTTTTACTCCCCCCAGCCTCTCTATTATAACTAACCTTTACTCCCCCAGCCTCTCTATTATAACTTTAACCTTTACTCCCCCAGCCTCTCTATTATAACTAACCTTTACTCCCCCAGCCTCTCTATTATAACTAACCTTTACTCCCCCAGCCTCTCTATTATAACTAACCTTTACTCCCCCAGCCTCTCTATTATAACTTTAACCTTTCCTTTACTCCCCCAGCCTCTCTATTATAACTAACCTTTACTCCCCCAGCCTCTCTATTATAACTAACCTTTACTCCCCCAGCCTCTCTATTATAACTAACCTTTACTCCCCCAGCCTCTCTATTATAACTAACCTTTACTTTCCCCCAGCCTCTCTATTATAACTAACCTTTTACTTATAACTAACCTTTACCCCCCAGCCTCTCTATTATAACTAACCTTTACTACCTTTCCTTTACTCCCCCAGCCTCTCTATTATAACTAACCTTTACTCCCCCAGCCTCTCTATTATAACTAACCTTTACTCCCCCAGCCTCTCTATTATAACTAACCTTTACTCCCCCAGCCTCTCTATTTATAACCTTTAACCTTTACTCCCCCCAGCCTCTCTATTATAACTAACCTTTACTCCCCCAGCCTCTCTATTATAACTAACCTTTACTCCCCCAGCCTCTCTATTATAACTAACCTTTACTCCCCAGCCTCTCTATTATAACTAACCTTTACTCCCCCAGCCTCTCTATTATAACTAACCTTTACTCCCCCCAGCCTCTCTATTATAACTAACCTTTACTCCCCCAGCCTCTCTATTATAACTAACCTTTACTCCCCCAGCCTCTCTATTATAACCCTTTACTCCCCCAGCCTCTCTATTATAACTAACCTTTACTCCCCCAGCCTCTCTATTATAATAACTTTAACCTTTCCTTTACTCCCCCCAGCCTCTCTATTATAACTAACCTTACTACCTTTCCTTTACTCCCCCAGCCTCTCTATTATAACTAACCTTTACTCCCCCAGCCTCTCTATTATAACTAACCTTTACTCCCCCAGCCTCTCTATTATAACTAACCTTTACTCCCCCAGCCTCTCTATTATAACTAACCTTTACTCCCCCAGCCTCTCTATTATAACTAACCTTTAGCCTCTCTCCTCCCCCCAGCCTCTCTATTATAACTAACCTTTAACCTTTACTCCCCCAGCCTCTCTATTATAACTAACCTTTACTAACCTTTACCCCCCAGCCTCTCTATTATAACTTTAAACTCCCCCAGCCTCTCTATTATAACTAACCTTTACTCCCCCAGCCTCTCTATTATAACTAACCTTTACTCCCCCCAGCCTCTCTATTATAACTAACCTTTACTAACCCCCCAGCCTCTCTATTATAACTAACCTTTACTCCCCCAGCCTCTCTATTATAACTAACCTTTACTCCCCCAGCCTCTCTATTATAACTAACCTTTACTCCCCCAGCCTCTCTATTATAACTAACCTTTTACTCCCCCAGCCTCTCTATTATAACTAACCTTTACTCCCCCAGCCTCTCTATTATAACTAACCTTTACTCCCCCAGCCTCTCTATTATAACTAACCTTTACTCCCCCAGCCTCTCTATTATAACTAACCTTTACTCCCCCAGCCTCTCTATTATAACTAACCTTTACTAACCCCCCAGCCTCTCTATTATAACTAACCTTTACTCCCCCAGCCTCTCTATTATAACTAACCTTTTACTTTCCCCCAGCCTCTCTATTATAACTAACCTTTACTCCCCCAGCCTCTCTATTATAACTAACCTTTACTCCCCCAGCCTCTCTATTATAACTTTAACCTTTTACTCCCCCAGCCTCTCTATTATAACTAACCTTTACTCCCCCAGCCTCTCTATTATAACTAACCTTTACTCCCCCAGCCTCTCTATATAATAACCTTTAACCTTTCCTTTACTCCCCCAGCCTCTCTATTATAACTAACCTTTACTCCCCCAGCCTCTCTATTATAACTAACCTTTACTCCCCCAGCCTCTCTATTATAACTAACCTTTACTCCCCCCAGCCTCTCTATTATAACTAACCTTTACTCCCCCAGCCTCTCTATTATAACTAACCTTTAACCTTTACTCCCCCAGCCTCTCTATTATAACTAACCTTTACTCCCCCAGCCTCTCTATTATAACTAACCTTTACTCCCCCAGCCTCTCTATTATAACTAACCTTTACTCCCCCAGCCTCTCTATTATAACTAACCTTTACTACTATTTCCTTTACTCCCCCAGCCTCTCTATTATAACTAACCTTTACTCCCCCAGCCTCTCTATTATAACTAACCTTTACTCCCCCAGCCTCTCTATTATAATAACTTTAACCTTTACTCCCCCCAGCCTCTCTATTATAACTAACCTTTACTCCCCCAGCCTCTCTATTATAACTAACCTTTACTCCCCCAGCCTCTCTATTATAACTAACCTTTTACCTTTCCCCCAGCCTCTCTATTATAACTTTAACCTTTACTCCCCCAGCCTCTCTATTATAACTAACCTTTACTCCCCCAGCCTCTCTATTATAACTAACCTTTCCTTTACTCCCCCAGCCTCTCTATTATAATAACCTTTAACCTTTACTCCCCCCAGCCTCTCTATTATAACTAACCTTTACTCCCCCAGCCTCTCTATTATAACTAACCTTTACTCCCCCAGCCTCTCTATTATAACTAACCTTTACTACCTTTCCTTTACTCCCCCAGCCTCTCTATTATAACTAACCTTTACTCCCCCAGCCTCTCTATTATAACTAACCTTTACTCCCCCCAGCCTCTCTATAATAACTTTAACCTTTACTCCCCCAGCCTCTCTATTATAACTAACCTTTACTCCCCCAGCCTCTCTATTATAACTAACCTTTTACTTTACTCCCCCAGCCTCTCTATTATATAATAACCTTTACTCCCCCCAGCCTCTCTATTATAACTAACCTTTACTCCCCCAGCCTCTCTATTATATAACTAACCTTTACTCCCCCCAGCCTCTCTATTATAACTAACCTTTAACCTTTACTCCCCCAGCCTCTCTATTATAACTAACCTTTACTCCCCCAGCCTCTCTATTATAACTAACCTTTACTCCCCCAGCCTCTCTATTATAACTAACCTTTAACCTTTACTCCCCCAGCCTCTCTATTATAATAACCTTTACTCCCCCAGCCTCTCTATTATTAACCTTTACTAGCCTCTCTATTATTAACCTTTACTCCCCCAGCCTCTCTATTATAACTAACCTTTACTCCCCCAGCCTTTACCCCCCCAGCCTCTCTATTATAACTAACCTTTACTCCCCCAGCCTCTCTATTATAACTAACCTTTTAGCCTCTATTATAACTAACCTTTACTCCCCCAGCCTCTCTATTATAACTCCCCCCAGCCTCTCTATTATAACTAACCTTTACTCCCCCAGCCTCTCTATTTATAACTTTAACCTTTACTCCCCCCAGCCTCTCTATTATAACTAACCTTTACTCCCCCAGCCTCTCTATTATAACTAACCTTTACTCCCCCAGCCTCTCTATTATAACTAACCTTTACTCCCCCCAGCCTCTCTATTATAACTAACCTTTTACTCCCCCAGCCTCTCTATTATAACTTTAACCTTTCCTTTACTCCCCCAGCCTCTCTATTATAACTAACCTTTACTCCCCCAGCCTCTCTATTATAACTAACCTTTACTCCCCCAGCCTCTCTATTATAACTAACCTTTTAGCCTCTCTATTATAACTAACCTTTACCCCCCAGCCTCTCTATTATAACTAACCTTTACTCCCCCCAGCCTCTCTATTATAACTAACCTTTACTCCCCCAGCCTCTCTATTATAACTAACCTTTACTCCCCCAGCCTCTCTATTATAACTAACCTTTACTCCCCCAGCCTCTCTATTATAACTAACCTTTACTCCCCCAGCCTCTCTATTATAACTAACCTTTACTACCCCTTTACTCCCCCAGCCTCTCTATTATAACTAACCTTTACTCCCCCAGCCTCTCTATTATAACTAACCTTTACTCCCCCAGCCTCTCTATTATAACTAACCTTTACTCCCCCAGCCTCTCTATTATAACTAACCTTTACTCCCCCAGCCTCTCTATTATAACTAACCTTTACTACCTTTCCTTTACTCCCCCAGCCTCTCTATTATAACTAACCTTTACCTTTCCTTTCCCCCAGCCTCTCTATTATAATAACTTTAACCTTTACTCCCCCAGCCTCTCTATTATAACTAACCTTTAACCTTTACTCCCCCAGCCTCTCTATTATAACTAACCTTTACTCCCCCAGCCTCTCTATTATAACTAACCTTTACTCCCCCAGCCTCTCTATTATAACTAACCTTTACTCCCCCAGCCTCCTTATAACTAACCTTTACTCCCCCAGCCTCTCTATTATAACTAACCTTTACTCCCCCCAGCCTCTCTATTATAACTAACCTTTACTCCCCCAGCCTCTCTATTATAACTAACCTTTACTCCCCCCAGCCTCTCTATTTATAACTTTAACCTTTACTCCCCCAGCCTCTCTATTATAACTAACCTTTTACTCTATTATAACTAACCTTTACTCCCCACCTATTTTAACCTTTACTCCCCCAGCCTCTCTATTATAACTAACCTTTACTCCCCCAGCCTCTCTATTATAACTAACCTTTACTCCCCCAGCCTCTCTATTATAACTAACCTTTACTACTCCCCCAGCCTCTCTATTATAACTAACCTTTACTCCCCCAGCCTCTCTATTATAACTAACCTTTACTCCCCCCAGCCTCTCTATTATAACTAACCTTTACTACCTTTCCTTTACTCCCCCCAGCCTCTCTATTATAACTAACCTTTACTCCCCCAGCCTCTCTATTATAACTAACCTTTACTACCTTTCCTTTACTCCCCCAGCCTCTCTATTATAACTAACCTTTACTCCCCCAGCCTCTCTATTATAACTAACCTTTACTCCCCCAGCCTCTCTATTATAACTAACCTTTACTCCCCCAGCCTCTCTATTATAACTAACCTTTACTCCCCCAGCCTCTCTATTATAACTAACCTTTACTACTTTACTCCCCCAGCCTCTCTATTATAACTAACCTTTACTCCCCCCAGCCTCTCTATTATAACTAACCTTTACTCCCCCAGCCTCTCTATTATAACTAACCTTTACTCCCCCCAGCCTCTCTATTATAACTAACCTTTACTCCCCCAGCCTCTCTATTATAACTAACCTTTACTCCCCCAGCCTCTCTATTATAACTAACCCAGCCTCTCTATTATAACTATTATAACCTTTACTCCCCCCAGCCTCTCTATTATAACTAACCTTTACTCCCCCAGCCTCCTATTATAACTAACCTTTACTCCCCCAGCCTCTCTATTATAACTAACCTTTACTCCCCCAGCCTCTCTATTATAACTAACCTTTACTCCCCCAGCCTCTCTATTATAACTAACCTTTTACTCCCCCCAGCCTCTCTATTATAACTAACCTTTACTCCCCCAGCCTCTCTATTATAACTAACCTTTACTACCCTTTTTCCCCCAGCCTCTCTATTATAACTAACTTTACCCCCAGCCTCTCTATTATAATAAACTAGCCTCTCTATTATTACTACCTTTACTCCCCCAGCCTCTCTATTATAACTAACCTTTACTCCCCCAGCCTCTCTATTATAACTAACCTTTACTCTTTACCCCCAGCCTCTCTATTATAACTACCTTTCCTTTAACTTTCCCCCCAGCCTCTCTATTATAACTAACCTTTACTACCTTTCCTTTACTCCCCCAGCCTCTCTATTATAACTAACCTTTACTACCTTTCCTTTACTCCCCCCAGCCTCTCTATTATAACTAACCTTTACTCCCCCCAGCCTCTCTATTATAACTAACCTTTACTCCCCCAGCCTCTCTATTATTAACCTTTACTCCCCCAGCCTCTCTATTATAACTAACCTTTACTCCCCCAGCCTCTCTATTATAACTAAACCTCTATTTTACCTTTACTCCCCCAGCCTCTCTATTATAATAACTTTAACCTTTCCTTTACTCCCCCAGCCTCTCTATTATAACTAACCTTTACTCCCCCAGCCTCTCTATTATAACTAACCTTTTACTCCCCCCAGCCTCTCTATTATAACTAACCTTACCTTTCCTTTACTCCCCCAGCCTCTCTATTATAATACCTTTACTCCCCCAGCCTCTCTATTATAACTAACCTTTACTCCCCCAGCCTCTCTATTATAACTAACCTTTACTCCCCCTCTCTATTATAACTAACCTTTACTATTATAACTAACCTTTACTCCCCCAGCCTCTCTATTATAACTAACCTTTACTCCCCCCAGCCTCTCTATTATTAACCTTTACTCCCCCAGCCTCTCTATTATAACTAAACCTTTACTCCCCCAGCCTCTCTATTATAACTAACCTTTACTCCCCCAGCCTCCTATTATAACTAACCTTTACTCCCCCCAGCCTCTCTATTATAACTAACCTTTACTACCTTTCCTTTACTCCCCCCAGCCTCTCTATTATAACTAACCTTTACTCCCCCCAGCCTCTCTATTATAACTAACCTTTACTACCTTTCCTTTACTCCCCCAGCCTCTCTATTATAACTAACCTTTACTCCCCCAGCCTCTCTATTATAATTAACCTTTACTCCCCCAGCCTCTCTATTCTATTATAACTAACCTTTACTCCCCCAGCCTCTCTATTATAACTAACCTTTACTCCCCCCAGCCTCTCTATTATAACTAACCTTTACTCCCCCAGCCTCTCTATTATAACTAACCTTTACTCCCCTACTCTATTTTCCTTTACTCCCCCAGCCTCTCTATTATAACTAACCTTTACTCCCCCAGCCTCTCTATTATAACTAACCTTTACTACCTTTCCTTTACTCCCCCCAGCCTCTCTATTATAACTAACCTTTACTCCCCCCAGCCTCTCTATTATAACTAAACCTCTATTATTTACTCCCTTCTCTCTATTATAACTCTTTACTATTATACTCCCCCAGCCTTCTATTATAACTAACCTTTACTCCCCCAGCCTCTCTATTATAACTAACCTTTACTCCCCCAGCCTCTCTATTATAACTAACCTTTACTCCCCCAGCCTCTCTATTATAACTAACCTTTACTCCCCCAGCCTCTCTATTATAACTAACCTTTACTCCCCCCAGCCTCTCTATTAACCTTTAAGCCTCTCTATTTATAACTTTACTCCCCCAGCCTCTCTATTATAACTAACCTTTACTCCCCCAGCCTCTCTATTATAACTAACCTTTACTCCCCCAGCCTCACTATTATAACTAACCTACTCCCCCCAGCCTCTCTATTATAACTAACCTTTACTACCCCCCAGCCTCTCTATTATAACTAACCTTTACTCCCCCCAGCCTCTCTATTATAACTAACCTTTACCTTTAGCCTCTCTATTATAACTAACCTTTACTCCCCCAGCCTCTCTATTATAACTAACCTTTACTCCCCCCAGCCTCTCTATTATAACTAACCTTTACTCCCCCACTCTATTATTAACCTTTACTCCCCCAGCCTCTCTATTATAACTAACCTTTTACTCCCCCCAGCCTCTCTATTATAACTAACCTTTACTCCCCCAGCCTCACTATTATAACTAACCTTTACTACTTTCCTTTACTCCCCCAGCCTCTCTATTATAACTAACCTTTACTCCCCCAGCCTCTCTATTATAACTAACCTTTACTCCCCCAGCCTCTCTATTATAACTAACCTTTACTCCCCCAGCCTCTCTATTATAACTAACCTTTACTCCCCCACTATTATAACTAACCTTTTTACCCCCAGCCTCTCTATTATAACTAACCTTTACTCCCCCCAGCCTCTCTATTATAACTAACCTTTACTACCTTTAACCTTTCCTCCCCCAGCCTCTCTATTATAATAACCTTTACTACCTTTCCTTTACTCCCCCAGCCTCTCTATTATAACTAACCTTTACTCCTATTTTCCTTTACTCCCCCCAGCCTCTCTATTATAACTAACCTTTACTCCCCCAGCCTCTCTATTATAACTAACCTTTACTCCCCCCAGCCTCTCTATTATAACTAACCTTTAACTCTATTATAACTAACTTCCCCCAGCCTCTCTATTATAACTAACCTTTACTACCTTTCCTTTACTCCCCCAGCCTCTCTATTATAACTAACCTTTACTCCCCCAGCCTCTATTCTATTATAACTAACTCTCTATTTAACTCTTTACTCCCTTTACTCCCCCAGCCTCTCTATTATAACTAACCTTTACTCCCCCAGCCTCACTATTATAACTAACCTTTACTACCTTTCCTTTACTCCCCCCAGCCTCTCTATTATAACTAACCTTTACTCCCCCAGCCTCTCTATTATAACTAACCTTTAACCTTTCCTTTACTCCCCCAGCCTCTCTATTATAACTAACCTTTACTCCCCCCAGGCTCTCTATTATAACTAACCTTTACTCCCCCCAGCCTCACTATTATAACTAACCTTTTACTTAACCTTTACTCCCCCCAGCCTCTCTATTATAACTAACCTTTACTACCCCCCAGCCTCTCTATTATAACTAACCTTTACTCCCCCAGCCTCTCTATTATAACTAACCTTTACTCCCCCCAGCCTCTCTATTATAACTAACCTTTTACTCCCCCAGCCTCTCTATTATAACTAACTCTTATAACTAACCTTTTTTCCTTCCCCCCCAGCCTCTCTATTATAACTAACCTTTACTCCCCCAGCCTCTCTATTATAACTTTAACCTATTTTACTCCCCCAGCCTCTCTATTATAACTAACCTTTACTCCCCCCAGCCTCTCTATTATAACTAACCTTTACTCCCCCACCTTTACTCCCCCAGCCTCTCTATTATAACTAACCTTTACTCCCCCAGCCTCTCTATTATAACTAACCTTTACTCCCCCAGCCTCTCTATTATAACTAACCTTTACTCCCCCAGCCTCTCTATTATAACCTTTAACCTTTACTCCCCCAGCCTCTCTATTATAACTAACCTTTACTCCCCCCAGCCTCTCTATTATAACTAAACCTTTACTCCCCCAGCCTCTCTATTATAACTAACCTTTACTCCCCCCAGCCTCTCTATTTATAACTAACCTTTACTCCCCCAGCCTCTCTATTATAACTAACCTTTACTCCCCCAGCCTCTCTATTATAACTAACCTTTACTCCCCCCACTCTCTATTATAACTAATCTTTACTCCCCCAGCCTCTCTATTATAACTAACCTTTACTCCCCCAGCCTCTCTATTATAACTAACTAACCTTTACTACCCCCTTTACTCCCCCAGCCTCTCTATTATAACTAACCTTTACTCCCCCAGCCTCTCTATTATAACTAACCTTTACTAACTAACCCCCCCAGCCTCTCTATTATAACTAACCTTTACTCCCCCAGCCTCTCTATTATAACTAAGCCTTTACTAACTAACCCTCCCCCAGCCTCTCTATTATAACTAACCTTTACTCCCCCCAGCCTCTCTATTATAACTAACCTTTACTCCCCCAGCCTCTCTATTATAACTAACCTTTACTACTCTATTATAACCTTTACTCCCCCAGCCTCTCTATTATAACTAACCTTTACTCCCCCAGCCTCTCTATTATAACTAACCTTTTTTACTTTACTCCCCCAGCCTCTCTATTATAACTAACCTTTACTCCCCCAGCCTCTCTATTATAACTAATTTAACTAACCTTTACTCCCCCAGCCTCTCTATTATAACTAACCTTTACTCCCCCAGCCTCTCTATTATAACTAACCTTTACTCCCCCAGCCTCTCTATTATAACTAACCTTTACTAGCCTCCTTTTCCTTTACTCCCCCAGCCTCTCTATTATAACTAACCTTTACTCCCCCAGCCTCTCTATTATAACTAACCTTTACTCCCCCAGCCTCTCTATTATAACTAACCTTTACTACTTTTCAGCCTCTCTATTATTAACCTTTACCCCCAGCCTCTCTATTATAACTAACCTTTACTCCCCCAGCCTCTCTATTATAACTAACTAGCCTCTCTATTATAACCTTTACTCCCCCCAGCCTCTCTATTATAACTAACCTTTACTCCCCCAGCCTCTCTATTATAACTAACCTTTACTCCCCCAGCCTCACTATTATAACTAACCTTTACTACCTTTCCTTTACTCCCCCCAGCCTCTCTATTATAACTAACCTTTACTCCCCCAGCCTCTCTATTATAACTAACCTTTACTCCCCCCAGCCTCTCTATTATAACTAACCTTTACTACCTTTCCTTTACTCCCCCCAGCCTCTCTATTATAACTAACCTTTACTCCCCCAGCCTCTCTATTATAACTAACCTTTACTCCCCCAGCCTCTCTATTATAACTAACCTTTACCCCCCCAGCCTCCTATTATTCCTTTACTCCCCCAGCCTCTCTATTATAACTAACCTTTACTCCCCCAGCCTCTCTATTATAACTAACCTTTACTCCCCCCAGCCTCTCTATTATAACTAACCTGTACTCCCCCCAGCCTCTCTATTATAAATAACCTTTACTCCCCCAGCCTCTCTATTATAACTAACCTTTACTCCCCCAGCCTCTCTATTATAACTAACCTTTACTCCCCCAGCCTCTCTATTATAACTAACCTTTACTCCCCCCAGCCTCTCTATTATAACTAACCTTTACTCCCCCAGCCTCTCTATTATAACTAACCTTCACTCCCCCCAGCCTCTCTATTATAACTAACCTTTACTACCTTTCCTTTACTCCCCCAGCCTCTCTATTATAACTAACCTTTACTCCCCCCAGCCTCTCTATTATAACTAACCTTTACTCCCCCAGACTCTCTATTATAACTAACCTTTACTCCCCCAGCCTCTCTATTATAACTAACCTTTACTCCCCCAGCCTCTCTATTATAACTAACCTTTACTCCCCCCAGCCTCTCTATTATAACTAAGCTTTACTCCCCCCAGCCTCTCTATTATAACTAACCTTTACTACCTTTCCTTGACTCCCCTCAGCCTCACTTTTAGCGCATTGAAGTGCTGAGGAGTATTTCTGTTTTTAATAGTGCCCTTTCGTGGGGGGCCTGTCTCCCAAGTTGTTGGTCCTTTGCCCTCCCAGGCCCACCAATATCTGTTCCCTTGCCCTGTGAAATCCATAGATTAGGACTGATTAATTTGTTTAAATTGACTGATTTCCTTATCTGAACTGTAACTCAGTAAAATTCTTGAAATTGTTGCATGTTGAGTTTATATTTTTGTTCAGTATATATGGCCGATCTAGAATAAATGTACCTAACTGTGTCAAGTCATCTGATATTGTAAACCATGAAATAGTTATGCAATCTGAAAATGTTAAAAACGGAATATATAATATTCTATGTCTCTCTGTGCTGCAGGTTAGATTGGTTTGATGAGACTGGGGGGAGATTGGTTTGATGGATAGGACAGTAGGATAAGAGGGGTGAAAGGAGGGAGAGATGGACCTCTCATCCTCTCTTCCTCTCTACCTCTCTTCCTCTCTACCTCTCTACCTCTCTACCCCTCTTCCTCTCATCCTCTCTTCCTCTCTACCTCTACCTCTCTTCCTCTCTACCTCTACCTCTCTTCCTCTCTACCCATGTTGTTGTTGCTCTGCTGTCCATCCATCTCCATGTTGTTGCTCTGCTCTGCTGTCCATCCATCTCCACGTTGTTGCTCTGCTCCCCTGTCCATCCATCTCCATGTTGCTGCTCTGCTCTGCTGTCCATCCATCTCCATGATGTTGCTCTGCTCTCCATCCATCTCCATGTTGTTGCTCTGCTGTCCAGCCATCTCCATGTTGTTGCTCTGCTCTGCTGTCCATCCATCTCCATGTTGCTGCTCTGCTGTCCATCCATCTCCATGTTGTTGCTCTGCTCTGCTGTCCATCCATCTCCATGTTGCTGCTCTGCTCTGCTGTCCATCCATCTCCATGTTGTTGCTCTGCTGTCCATCCATCTCCATGTTGTTGCTCTGCTCTGCTGTCCATCCATCTCCATGTTGTTGCTCTGCTCTGCTGTCCATCCGTCTCCATGTTGTTGCTCTGCTCTGCTGTCCATCCATCTCCATGTTGTTGCTCTGCTCTGCTGTCCATCCATCTCCATGTTGCTGCTCTGCTCCCCTGTCCATCCATCTCCATGTTGCTGCTCTGCTCTGCTGTCCATCCATCTCCATGATGTTGCTCTACTCTCCATCCATCTCCATGTTGTTGCTCTGCTGTCCATCCATCTCCATGTTGCTGCTCTGCTCTCCATCCATCTCCATGTTGTTGCTGCTCTGCTCTCCATCCATCTCCATGTTGTTGCTCTGCTCTGCTGTCCATCCATCTCCATGTTGCTGCTCTGCTGTCCATCCATCTCCATGTTGTTGCTCTGCTGTCCATCCATCTCCATGTTGTTGCTGCTCTGCTCTCCATCCATCTCCAAGTTGCTGCTCTGCTCTCCATCCATCTCCATGTTGTTGCTGCTCTGCTCTCCATCCATCTCCAAGTTGATGCTCTGCTCTGCTCTCCATCCATCTCCATGTTGTTGCTCTGCTCTGCTGTCCATCCATCTCCAAGTTGCTGCTCTCCATCCATCTCCATGTTGTTGCTCTGCTGTCCATCCATCTCCATGTTGTTGCTGCTCTGCTGTCCATCCATCTCCATGTTGTTGTTCTGCTCTGCTCTCCATCCATCTTCATGTTGCTTAGTTTTGCTTTCTGTGGTTTGGGGGAAAACAGAACATTTTCTCCTTAAGTCCCCGTATCCTCCCCAGTGAGGCCGTTGCTATCTGGTACGTAGAATGATGGGGATGATCAGAGTGCTTCTTAAATCCAATGGGTCTGCGGAGAAATAACTATGCCTAGTATCACCCATGATATCCTGAAATTTGCATATGAGAGTACAGCCTGCCTTGTGGTGAGTTATTTAAAGAGCCAATTCTGCTGGGTTAGAGTTAGTGTGTTATTATTGTCCAGAGGGGACAGACAGACATGATGAACTCTCACTCCCAGTGTGTGTGCTGCTGTTTTTGCTCCTCCTCTCTCCTCCCTCCTTCTAATCCCTCTCTCCTCTCTCCTCTCCACTGTCTCCTCTGATCCCTGCTCCTACTTCTGTGCTCTCACCCAGTGTTGTCCTCATCCTGTGATGTCATAGGTGTGGGCCAGTAACTTCCTGCCTAATGAAGCCACCCTGTCGGACCGCTGTCAGAGAGAATACCTGAAGACCCACGGAGAACCTCTACTGCTGCAGTACGCTAAGATGGAGGCAGAGAGACAGGTAGGACTACACTACCCATAATACCTATACTGCTGCAGTACGCTAAGATGGAGGCAGAGAGACAGGTAGGACTACACTACCCATAATACCTATACTGCTGCAGTACGCTAAGATGGAGGCAGAGAGACAGGTAGGACTACATTACCCATAGTATCTCTACTGCTGCAGTACGCTAAGATGGAGGCAGAGAAACAGGTAGGACTACATTACCCATAGTACCTCTACCGCTGCAGTACGCTAAGATGGAGGCAGAGAGACAGGTAGGACTACACTACCCATACACCTCTACTGCTGCAGTACGCTAAGATGGAGGCAGAGAGACAGGTAGGACTACACTACCCATAATACCTATACTGCTGCAGTACGCTAAGATGGAGGCAGAGAGACAGGTAGGACTACACTACCCATACACCTCTACTGCTGCAGTACGCTAAGATGGAGGCAGAGAGACATGTAGGACTACATTACCCATAGTACCTATACTGCTGCAGTACGCTAAGATGGAGGCAGAGAGACAGGTAGGACTACACTACCCATAAACCTCTACTGCTGCAGTACGCTAAGATGGAGGCAGAGAGACAGGTAGGACTACACTACCCATACACCTCTACTGCTGCAGTACGCTAAGATGGAGGCAGAGAGACATGTAGGACTACATTACCCATAGTACCTATACTGCTGCAGTACGCTAAGATGGAGGCAGAGAGACAGGTAGGACTACACTACCCATAATACCTCTACTGCTGCAGTACGCTAAGATGGAGGCAGAGAGACAGGTAGGACTACACTACCCATACACCTCTACTGCTGCAGTACGCTACGATGGAGGCAGAGAGACAGGTAGGACTACATTACCCATAGTACCTCTACTGCTGCAGTATGCTAAGATGGAGGCAGAGAAACAGGTAGGACTACATTACCCATAGTAACTCTACCGCTGCAGTACGCTAAGATGGAGGCAGAGAGACAGGTAGGACTACACTACCCATATACCTCTACTGCTGCAGTACGCTAAGATGGAGGCAGAGAGACAGGTAGGACTACACACTACCCATACCTCTACTGCCTACGCTACGATGGAGGCAGAGAGACTGCTTACCCAGTACCTCTACTGCTAAGATGGAGGCAGAGAGACATGTAGGACTACATTACCCATAGTACCTCTACTGCTGCAGTACGCTAAGATGGAGGCAGAGAGACAGGTAGGACTACACTACCCATAGTACCTCTACTGCTGCAGTACGCTAAGATGGAGGCAGAGAGACAGATAGGACTACATTAACCATAGTACCTCTACTGCTCAGTACGCTAAGATGGAGGCAGAGAAACAGATAGGACTACATTACCCATAGTACCTCTACTGCTGCAGTACGCTAAGATGGAGGCAGAGAGACAGGTAGGACTACATTACCCATAGTACCTCTACTGCTCAGTACGCTAAGATGGAGGCAGAGAAACAGATAGGACTACATTACCCATAGTACCTCTACTGCTGCAGTACGCTACGATGGAGGCAGAGAGACAGATATGACTACATTACCCATAAACCTCTACTGCTGCAGTACGCTAAGATGGAGGCAGAGAGACAGGTAGGACTACATTACCCATAGTACCTCTACTGCTGCAGTACGCTAAGATGGAGGCAGAGAGACAGGTAGGACTACATTACCCATAGTACCTCTACTGCTGCAGTACGCTAAGATGGAGGCAGAGAGACAGGTAGGACTACACTACCCATAAACCTCTACTGCTGCAGTACTCTAAGATGGAGGCAGAGAAACAGATAGGACTACACTACCCATAAACCTCTACTGCTGCAGTACGCTAAGACATAGGACGACACTACCCGTAAACCTCTAATGCCACTGTATGCCAAACAGGAAGGACTTCTGGTGGTGTTTGTCTCCAGTCCATCTGTGTTACGCCTGATTACCATTTCCCCAGTGTGTTAGATGTGAGTGCCACCAGCGCCAGATAGGCATAAATCACCTGCTTCGTAAACTACAGGTGTAGACTTATGAGTCCTTTTCCAACAATGCAGAGTTAAGAGAAAGGTATAACAACAAAAATACATTATTCTCAGATTAAAGTACTCAGTACACCGTCATACATGTTGAACTTATAGTACTGATACTACTGGTAATGTAGGCTGAGCTGTGGTAGTACTAATAGTAATGTAGGCTGAGCTGTGGTAGTACTAATAGTAATGAAGGCTGAGCTGTGGTAATACTAATAGTAATGTAGGCTGAGCTGTGGTAGTACTACTACTAATAGTAATGTAGGCTGAGCTGTGGTAGTACTACTACTAATAGTAATGTAGGCTGAGCTGTGGTAGTACTAATATTAATGTAGGCTGAGCTGTGGTAGTACTAATAGTAATGTAGGCTGAGCTGTGGTAGTACTAATAGTAAATGAGTGTGGTAATACTAATAGTAATGTAGGCTGAGCTGTGGTAGTACTACTACTAATAGTAATGTAGGCTGAGCTGTGGTAGTACTACTACTAATAGTAATGTAGTCAGAGCTGTGGTAGTACTAATAGTAATGTAGGCTGAGCTGTGGTAGTACTAATAGTAATGTAGGCTGAGCTGTGGTAATACTAATAGTAATGTAGACTGAGCTGTGGTAGTACAAATAGTAATGTAGGCTGAGCTGTGGTAGTACTACTACTAATAGTAATGTAGGCTGAGCTGTGGTAATACTAATAGTAATGTAGGCTGAGCTGTGGTAGTACTACTACTAATAGTAATGTAGGCTGAGCTGTGGTAATACTAATAGTAATGTAGGCTGAGCTGTGGTAGTACTAATAGTAATGTAGGCTGAGCTGTGGTAATACTACTACTAATAGTAATGTAGGCTGAGCTGTGGTAGTACTAATAGTAATGTAGGCTGAGCTGTGGTAGTACTACTACTAATAGTAATGTAGGCTGAGCTGTGGTAGTACTACTACTAATAGTAATGTAGGCTGAGCTGTGGTAGTACTACTACTAATAGTAATGTAGGCTGAGCTGTGGTAATACTAATAGTAATGTAGGCTGAGCTGTGGTAGTACTAATAGTAATGTAGGATGAGCTGTGGTAATACTACTACTAATAGTAATGTAGGCTGAGCTGTGGTAGTACTAATAGTAATGTAGGCTGAGCTGTGGTAATACTACTACTAATAGTAATATAGGCTGAGCTGTGGTAGTACCACTACTAATAGTAATGTAGGCTGAGCTGTGGTAATACTAATAGTAATGCAGGCTGAGCTGTGGTAGTACTAATAGTAATGTAGGCTGAGCTGTGGTAGTACTAATAGTAATGTAGGCTGAGCTGTGGTAATACTACTACAAATAGTAATGTAGGCTGAGCTATGGTAATACTAATAGTAATGTAGGCTGAGCTGTGGTAGTACTAATAGTAATGTAGGCTGAGCTGCGGTAGTACTAATAGTAATGTAGGCTGAGCTGTGGTAGTACTAATAGTAATGTAGGCTGAGCTGTGGTAGTACTAATAGTAATGTAGGCTGAGCTGTGGTAATACTAATAGTAATGTAGGCTGAGCTGTGGTAATACTAATAGTAATGTAGGCTGAGCTGTGGTAGTACTAATAGTAATGTAGGCTGAGCTGTGGTAGTACTACTACTAATAGTAATGTAGGCTGAGCTGTGGTAATACTAATAGTAATGTAGGCTGAGCTGTGGTAGTATTAATAGTAATGTAGGCTGAGCTGTGGTAATACTAATAGTAATGTAGGCTGAGCTGTGGTAGTACTAATAGTAATGTAGGCTGAGCTGTGGTAGTACTAATAGTAATGTAGGCTGAGCTGTGGTAGTACTAATAGTAATGTAGGCTGAGCTGTGGTAATACTAATAGTAATGTAGGCTGAGCTGTGGTAGTACTAATAGTAATGTAGGCTGAGCTGTGGTAGTACTAATAGTAATGTAGGCTGAGCTGTGGTAATACTAATAGTAATGTAGGCTGAGCTGTGGTAGTACTAATAGTAATGTAGGCTGAGCTGTGGTAGTACTAATAGTAATGTAGGCTGAGCTGTGGTAGTACTAATAGTAATGTAGGCTGAGCTGTGGTAATACTAATAGTAATGTAGGCTGAGATGTGGTAGTACTACTACTAATAGTAATGTAGACTGAGCTGTGGTAATACTAATAGTAATGTAGGCTGAGCTGTGGTAGTACTAATAGTAATGTAGGCTGAGCTGTGGTAGTACTAATAGTAATGTAGGCTGAGCTGTGGTAATACTAATAGTAATGTAGTTTGAGCTGTGGCAATACTAATAGTAATATAGGCTGAGCTGTGGTAATACTACTACTAATAGTAATGTAGACTGAGCTGTGGTAATACTAATAGTAATGTAGGCTGAGCTGTGGTAATACTAATAGTAATGTAGGCTGAGCTGTGGTAGTACTAATAGTAATGTAGGCTGAGCTGTGGTAGTACTAATAGTAATGTAGGCTGAGCTGTGGTAATACTAATAGTAATGTAGTTTGAGCTGTGGCAATACTAATAGTAATATAGGCTGAGCTGTGGTAATACTACTACTAATAGTAATGTAGACTGAGCTGTGGTAATACTAATAGTAATGTAGGCTGAGCTGTGGTAATACTAATAGTAATGTATGCTGAGCTGTGGTAGTACTACTACTAATAGTAATGTAGGCTGAGCTGTGGTAATACTAATAGTAATGTAGGCTGAGCTGTGGTAGTACTACTACTAATAGTAATGTAGGCTGAGCTGTGGTAATACTAATAGTAATGTAGGCTGAGCTGTGGTAATACTAATAGTAATGTAGGCTGAGCTGTGGTAATACTAATAGTAATGTAGGCTGAGCTGTGGTAGTACTAATAGTAATGTAGGCTGAGCTGTGGTAGTACTACTACTAATAGTAATGTAGGCTGAGCTGTGGTAGTGCTACTACTAATAGTAATGTGGTAGTGCTACTACTAATAGTAATGTAGGCTGAGCTGTGGTAATACTAATAGTAATGTAGACTGAGCTGTGGTAATACTAATAGTAATGTAGGCTGAGCTGTGGTAGTACTAATAGTAATGTAGGCTGAGCTGTGGTAATACTAATAGTAATGTAGGCTGAGCTGTGGTAGTACTAATAGTAATGTAGGCTGAGCTGTGGTAGTACTAATAGTAATGTAGGCTGAGCTGTGGTAGTACTAATAGTAATGTAGGCTGAGCTGTGGTAGTACTAATAGTAATGTAGGCTGAGCTGTGGTAGTACTAATAGTAATGTAGGCTGAGCTGTGGTAGTACTAATAGTAATGTAGGCTGAGCTGTGGTAGTACTAATAGTAATGTAGGCTGAGCTGTGGTAGTACTAATAGTAATGTAGGCTGAGCTGTGGTAGTACTAATAGTAATGTAGGCTGAGCTGTGGTAGTACTAGCTGTGGTAGTACTAATAGTAATGTAGGCTGAGCTGTGGTAGTACTAATAGTAATGTAGGCTGAGCTGTGGTAGTACTAATAGTAATGTAGGCTGAGCTGTGGTAGTACTAATAGTAATGTAGGCTGAGCTGTGGTAGTACTAATAGTAATGTAGGCTGAGCTGTGGTAATACTAATAGTAATGTAGGCTGAGCTGTGGTAGTACTACTACTAATAGTAATGTAGGCTGAGCTGTGGTAATACTAATAGTAATGTAGGCTGAGCTGTGGTAATACTAATAGTAATGTAGGCTGAGCTGTGGTAGTACTAATAGTAATGTAGGCTGAGCTGTGGTAGTACTAATAGTAATGTAGGCTGAGCTGAGCTGTGGTAATACTAATAGTAATGTAGGCTGAGCTGTGGTAGTACTAATAGTAATGTAGGCTGAGCTGTGGTAATACTAATAGTAATGTAGGCTGAGCTGTGGTAATACTAATAGTAATGTAGGCTGAGCTGTGGTAGTACTACTAATAGTAATGTAGGCTGAGCTGTGGTAGTACTAATAGTAATGTAGGCTGAGCTGTGGTACTAATACTAACTACTAATAGTAATGTAGGCTGAGCTGTGGTAATACTAATAGTAATGTAGGCTGAGCTGTGGTACTAATAGTAATGTAGGCTGAGCTGTGGTAATACTAATAGTAATAGTAATGTAGGCTGAGCTGTGGTAGTACTAATAGTAATGTAGGCTGAGCTGTGGGTACTACTACTAATAGTAATGTAGGCTGAGCTGTGGTAGTACTAATAGTAATGTAGGCTGAGCTGTGGTAGTACTAATAGTAATGTAGGCTGAGCTGTGGTAATACTAATAGTAATGTAGGCTGAGCTGTGGTAGTACTAGCTACTAATAGTAATGTAGGCTGAGCTGGTAATACTAATAGTAATGTAGGCTGAGCTGTGGTAGTACTAATAGTAATGTAGGCTGAGCTGTGGTAGTACTAATAGTAATGTAGGCTGAGCTGTGGTAGTACTAATAGTAATGTAGGCTGAGCTGTGGTAGTACTAATAGTAATGTAGGCTGAGCTGTGGTAGTACTAATAGTAATGTAGGCTGAGCTGTGGTAATACTAATAGTAATGTAGGCTGAGCTGTGGTAGTACTAATAGTAATGTAGGCTGAGCTGTGGTAGTACTAATAGTAATGTAGGCTGAGCTGTGGTAGTACTAATAGTAATGTAGGCTGAGCTGTGGTGGTACTAATAGTAATGTAGGCTGAGCTGTGGTAGTACTAATAGTAATGTAGGCTGAGCTGTGGTAGTACTAATAGTAATGTAGGCTGAGCTGTGGTAGTACTACTACTAATAGTAATGTAGGCTGAGCTGTGGTAGTACTACTAATACTAATAGTAATGTAGGCTGAGCTGTGGTAACTACTACTAATAGTAATGTAGGCTGAGCTGTGGTAGTACTAATAGTAATGTAGGCTGAGCTGTGGTAATACTAATAGTAATGTAGGCTGAGCTGTGGTAGTACTACTACTAATAGTAATGTAGGCTGAGCTGTGGTAGTACTAATAGTAATGTAAGCTGTGGTAATACTACTACTAATAGTAATGTAGGCTGAGCTGTGGTAATACTAATAGTAATGTAGGCTGAGATGTGGTAGTACTACTACTAATAGTAATGTAGGCTGAGCTGTGGTAGTACTTAATAGTAATGTAGGCTGAGCTGTGGTAATACTAATAGTAATGTAGGCTGAGCTGTGGTAGTACTAATAGTAATGTAGGCTGAGATGTGGTAGTACTAATAGTAATGTAGGCTGAGCTGTGGTAGTACTAATAGTAATGTAGGCTGAGCTGTGGTAGTACTAATAGTAATGTAGGCTGAGCTGTGGTAGTACTAATAGTAATGTAGGCTGAGCTGTGGTAATACTAATAGTAATGTAGGCTGAGCTGTGGTAGTACTAATAGTAATGTAGGCTGAGCTGTGGTAATACTAATAGTAATGTAGGCTGAGATGTGGTAGTACTACTACTAATAGTAATGTAGGCTGAGCTGTGGTAATACTAATAGTAATGTAGGCTGAGATGTGGTAGTACTACTACTAATAGTAATGTAGGCTGAGCTGTGGTAATACTAATAGTAATGTAGGCTGAGCTGTGGTAGTATTAATAGTAATGTAGGCTGAGCTGTGGTAATACTAATAGTAATGTAGACTGAGCTGTGGTAGTACTACCAATAGTAATGTAGGCTGAGCTGTGGTAATACTAATACCAACAGTAATGTAGACTGAGCTGTGGTAATACTAATAGTAAGGTAGGCTGAGCTGTGGTAATACTAATAGTAATGTAGGCTGAGCTGTGGTAATACTAATAGTAATGTAGGCTGAGCTGTGGTAATACTAATAGTAATGTAGGCTGAGCTGTGGTAATACTAATAGTAATGTAGGCTGAGCTGTGGTAGTACTAATAGTAATGTAGGCTGAGCTGTGGTAGTACTAATAGTAATGTAGGCTGGGCTGTGGTAGTACTACTACTAATAGTAATGTAGGCTGAGCTGTGGTAATACTAATAGTAATGTAGGCTGAGCTGTGGTAATACTAACAGTAATGTAGCCTGAGCTGTGGTAATACTAATAGTAATGTAGGCTGAGCTGTGGTAATACTAACAGTAATGTAGGCTGAGCTGTGGTAGTACTAATAGTAATGTAGGCTGAGCTGTGGTAATACTAATAGTAATGTAGGCTGGGCTGTGGTAGTACTAATAGTAATGTAGGCTGAGCTGTGGTAATACTAATAGTAATGTAGGCTGAGCTGTGGTAATACTAATAGTAATGTAGGCTGAGCTGTGGTAATACTAATAGTAATGTAGGCTGAGCTGTGGTAGTACTACTAGTAATGTAGGCTGAGCTGTGGTAATACTAATAGTAATGTAGGCTGAGCTGTGGTAATACTAATAGTAATGTAGGCTGAGCTGTGGTAGTACTACTACTAAATAGTAATGTAGGCTGAGCTGTGGTAATACTAATAGTAATGTAGGCTGAGCTGTGGTAGTACTAATAGTAATGTAGGCTGAGCTGTGGTAGTACTAATAGTAATGTAGGCTGAGCTGTGGTAATACTAATAGTAATGTAGGCTGAGCTGTGGTAGTACTAATAGTAATGTAGGCTGAGCTGTGGTAGTACTAATAGTAATGTAGGCTGAGATGTGGTAGTACTACTACTAATAGTAATGTAGGCTGAGCTGTGGTAATACTAATAGTAATGTAGGCTGAGCTGTGGTAATACTAATAGTAATGTAGCCTGAGCTGTGGTAATACTAATAGTAATGTAGGCTGAGCTGTGGTAATACTAACAGTAATGTAGGCTGAGCTGTGGTAGTACTAATAGTAATGTAGGCTGAGCTGTGGTAATACTAATAGTAATGTAGGCTGAGCTGTGGTAATACTAATAGTAATGTAGACTGAGCTGTGGTAATACTAATAGTAATGTAGGCTGAGCTGTACTAATAGTAACTACTACTAATAGTAATGTAGGCTGAGCTGTGGTAATACTAATAGTAATGTAGGCTGAGCTGTGGTAGTACTAATAGTAATGTAGGCTGAGCTGTGGTAGTACTAATAGTAATGTAGGCTGAGCTGTGGTAATACTAATAGTAATGTAGGCTGAGCTGTGGTAGTACTAATAGTAATGTAGGCTGAGCTGTGGTAGTACTAATAGTAATGTAGGCTGAGCTGTGGTAGTACTAATAGTAATGTAGGCTGAGCTGTGGTAATACTAATAGTAATGTAGGCTGAGATGTGGTAGTACTACTACTAATAGTAATGTAGACTGAGCTGTGGTAATACTAATAGTAATGTAGGCTGAGCTGTGGTAGTACTAATAGTAATGTAGGCTGAGCTGTGGTAGTACTAATAGTAATGTAGGCTGAGCTGTGGTAATACTAATAGTAATGTAGGCTGAGCTGTGGTAATACTAATAGTAATATAGGCTGAGCTGTGGTAATACTACTACTAATAGTAATGTAGACTCAGCTGTGGTAATACTAATAGTAATGTAGGCTGAGCTGTGGTAATACTAATAGTAATGTAGGCTGAGCTGTGGTAGTACTAATAGTAATGTAGGCTGAGCTGTGGTAGTACTAATAGTACTGTAGGCTGGGATGTGGTAGTACTACTACTAATAGTAATGTAGGCTGAGCTGTGGTAGTACTAATAGTAATGTAGGCTGAGCTGTGGTAATACTACTACTAATAGTAATGTAGGCTGAGCTGTGGTAATACTAATAGTATTGTAGGCTGAGCTGTGGTAGTACTAATAGTAATGTAGGCTGAGCTGTGGTAATACTAATAGTAATGTAGGCTGAGCTGTGGTAGTACTACTACTAATAGTAATGTAGGCTGAGCTGTGGTAATACTAATAGTAATGTAGGCTGAGCTGTGGTAGTACTACTACTAATAGTAATGTAGGCTGAGCTGTGGTAATTCTAATAGTAATGTAGGCTGAGCTGCGATAATACTAGTAGTAATGTAGGCTGAGCTGTGGTAATACTAATAGTAATGTAGGCTGAGCTGTGGTAGTACTAATAGTAATGTAGGCTGGGCTGTGGTAGTACTACTACTAATAGTAATGTAGGCTGAGCTGTGGTAGTACTAATAGTAATGCAGGCTAAGCTGTGATAGTACTACTACTAATAGTAATGTAGGCTTTGCTGTGGTAGTACTAATAGTAATGTAGGCTGAGCTGTGGTAATACTACTACTAATAGTAATGTAGGCTAAGCTTTGGTAGTACTACTTCTAATAGTAATGTAGGCTGAGCTGCGGTAGTACTACTTCTAATAGTAATGTAGTCAGAGCTATGGTAGTACTAATAGTAAATAGGGCTGAGCTGTGGTAGTACTAATACTAACTAATGTAGTAATGTAGTACTAATAGTAAGCTGTAATGAGCTGTGGTAATACTGGTAGTACTAATAGTAATGTAGTCAGAGCTGTGGGCTGAGCTGTGGTAGTACTACTACTAACAGTAATGTAGTCAGAGCTGTGGTAGTACTAATAGTAATTTGGGCTGAGATGTGGTAATACTAATACTAACAGTAATGTAGTCAGAGCTGTGGTAGTACTAATAGTAATTTGGGCTGAGATGTGGTAATACTAATACTACAGTAATGTAGTCAGAGCTGCGGTAGTACTAATAGTAATGTAGGCTGAGCTGTGGTAGTACTAATACTAATAGTAATGTAGTCAGAGCTGTGGTAGTACTAATAGTAATTTGGGCTGAGCTGTGGTAGTACTAATACTAACAGTAATGTAGGCTGAGCTGTGGTAGTACTAATAGTAATGTAGGCTGAGCTGTGGTAATACTAATACTAATAGTAATGTAGTCAGAGCTGTGGTAATACTAATACTAATAGTAATGTAGGCAGAGCTGTGGTAATACTAATACTAATAGTAATGTAGTCAGAGCTGTGGTAGTACTAATATTAATGTAGGCTGAGCTGTGGTAATACTAATATTAATGTAGGCTGAGCTGTGGTAGTACTAATATTAATGTAGTCAGAGCTGTGGTAGTACTAATACTAATAGTAATGTAGTCAGAGCTGTGGTAGTACTAATACTAATTTGGGCTGAGCTGTGGTAGTACTAATACTAACAGTAATGTAGGCTGAGCTGTGGTAGTACTAATAGTAATGTAGGCTGAGCTGTGGTAATACTACTACTAATAGTAATGTAGGCTGAGCTGTGGTAATACTAGTACTAATAGTAATGTAGGCTGAGCTGTGGTAATACTACTACTAATAGTAATGTAGGCTGAGCTGTGGTAATACTAATAGTAATGTAGGCTGAGCTGTGGTAGTACTAATAGTAATGTAGGCTGAGCTGTGGTAATACTAATAGTAATGTAGGCTGAGCTGTGGTAGTACTACTACTAATAGTAATGTAGGCTGAGCTGTGGTAATACTAATAGTAATGTAGGCTGAGCTGTGGTAGTACTACTACTAATAGTAATGTAGGCTGAGCTGTGGTAATTCTAATAGTAATGTAGGCTGAGCTGCGATAATACTAGTAGTAATGTAGGCTGAGCTGTGGTAATACTAATAGTAATGTAGGCTGAGCTGTGGTAGTACTAATAGTAATGTAGGCTGGGCTGTGGTAGTACTACTACTAATAGTAATGTAGGCTGAGCTGTGGTAGTACTAATAGTAATGCAGGCTAAGCTGTGATAGTACTACTACTAATAGTAATGTAGGCTTTGCTGTGGTAGTACTAATAGTAATGTAGGCTGAGCTGTGGTAATACTACTACTAATAGTAATGTAGGCTAAGCTTTGGTAGTACTACTTCTAATAGTAATGTAGGCTGAGCTGCGGTAGTACTACTTCTAATAGTAATGTAGTCAGAGCTATGGTAGTACTAATAGTAAATAGGGCTGAGCTGTGGTAGTACTAATACTAACAGTAATGTAGTCAGAGCTGTGGTAGTACTAATAGTAATTTGGGCTGAGATGTGGTAATACTAATACTAACAGTAATGTAGTCAGAGCTGTGGTAGTACTAATAGTAATGTAGGCTGAGCTGTGGTAGTACTAATACTAATAGTAATGTAGTCAGAGCTGTGCTAGTACTAATAGTAATTTGGGCTGAGCTGTGGTAGTACTAATACTAACAGTAATGTAGGCTGAGCTGTGGTAGTACTAATAGTAATGTAGGCTGAGCTGTGGTAATACTAATACTAATAGTAATGTAGGCAGAGCTGTGGTAATACTAATACTAATAGTAATGTAGGCTGAGCTGTGGTAGTACTAATATCAATAGTAATATAGTCAGAGCTGTGGTAGTACTAATATTAATGTAATGTAGCTGAGCTGTGGTAATACTAATATTAATGTAGGCTGAGCTGTGGTAGTACTAATATTAATGTAGTCAGAGCTGTGGTAGTACTAATACTAATAGTAATGTAGTCAGAGCTGTGGTAGTACTAATACTAATTTGGGCTGAGCTGTGGTAGTACTAATACTAACAGTAATGTAGGCTGAGCTGTGGTAGTACTAATAGTAATGTAGGCTGAGCTGTGGTAATACTACTACTAATAGTAATGTAGGCTGAGCTGTGGTAGTACTAATAGTAATGTAGGCTGAGCTGTGGTAATACTACTACTAATAGTAATGTAGGCTGAGCTGTGGTAATACTAATAGTATTGTAGGCTGAGCTGTGGTAGTACTAATAGTAATGTAGGCTGAGCTGTGGTAATACTAATAGTAATGTAGGCTGAGCTGTGGTAGTACTACTACTAATAGTAATGTAGGCTGAGCTGTGGTAATACTAATAGTAATGTAGGCTGAGCTGTGGTAGTACTACTACTAATAGTAATGTAGGCTGAGCTGTGGTAATTCTAATAGTAATGTAGGCTGAGCTGCGATAATACTAGTAGTAATGTAGGCTGAGCTGTGGTAATACTAATAGTAATGTAGGCTGAGCTGTGGTAGTACTAATAGTAATGTAGGCTGGGCTGTGGTAGTACTACTACTAATAGTAATGTAGGCTGAGCTGTGGTAGTACTAATAGTAATGCAGGCTAAGCTGTGATAGTACTACTACTAATAGTAATGTAGGCTGAGCTGTGGTAGTACTAATAGTAATGTAGGCTGAGCTGTGGTAATACTACTACTAATAGTAATGTAGGCTAAGCTGTGGTAGTACTACTTCTAATAGTAATGTAGGCTGAGCTGCGGTAGTACTACTTCTAATAGTAATGTAGTCAGAGCTGTGGTAGTACTAATAGTAATGTAGGCTGAGCTATGGTAGTACTAATAGTAAATAGGGCTGAGCTGTGGTAGTACTAATACTAACAGTAATGTAGTCAGAGCTGTGGTAGTACTAATAGTAATTTGGGCTGAGATGTGGTAATACTAATACTAACAGTAATGTAGTCAGAGCTGTGGTAGTACTAATAGTAATGTAGGCTGAGCTGTGGTAGTACTAATAGTAATGTAGGCTGAGCTGTGGTAGTACTAATATTAATGTAGGCTGAGCTGTGGTAGTGCTAATATTAATGTAGGCTGAGCTGTGGTAGTACTAATATTAATGTAGTCAGAGCTGTGGTAGTACTAATACTAATAGTAATGTAGTCAGAGCTGTGGTAGTACTAATACTAATTTGGGCTGAGCTGTGGTAGTACTAATACTAACAGTAATGTAGGCTGAGCTGTGGTAGTACTAATAGTAATGTAGGCTGAGCTGTGGTAATACTAATAGTAATGTAGTCAGAGCTGTGGTAGTACTAATACTAATAGTAATGTAGTCAGAGCTGTGGTAGTACTAATATTAATGTAGGCTGAGCTGTGGTACTAATACTAATAGTAATGTAGTCAGAGCTGTGGTAGTACTAATATTAATGTAGTCACAGCTGTGGTAGTACTAATACTAATAGTAATGTAGTCAGAGCTGTGGTAGTACTAATATTAATGTAGGCTGAGCTGTGGTAGTACTAATACTCACAGTAATGTAGGCTGAGCTGTGGTAGTACTAATAGTAATGTAGGCTGAGCTGTGGTAGTACTAATTCTAACAGTAATGTAGAATGAGCTGTGGTAGTACTAATATTAATGTAGGCTGAGCTGTGGTAGTACTAATAGTAATGTAGGCTGAGCTGTGGTACTAATACTAATAGTAATGTAGTCAGAGCTGTGGTAGTACTAATATTAATGTAGTCAGAGCTGTGGTAGTACTAATACTAATAGTAATGTAGTCAGAGCTGTGGTAGTACTAATATTAATGTAGGCTGAGCTGTGGTAGTACTACTACTAATAGTAATGTAGGCTGAGCTGTGGTAGTACTAATAGTAATGTAGGCTGAGCTGTGGTAGTACTAATTCTAACAGTAATGTAGAATGAGCTGTGGTAGTACTAATACTATCAGTAATGTAGAATGAGCTGTGGTAATACTAATAGTAATGTAGGCTGAGCTGTGGTAGTACTAATAGTAATGTAGGCTGAGCTGTGGTAGTACTAATAGTAATGTAGGCTGAGCTGTGGTAGTACTAATAGTAATGTAGGCTGAGCTGTGGTAGTACTACTACTAATAGTAATGTAGGCTGAGCTGTGGTAGTACTAATAGTAATGTAGAATGAGCTGTGGTAGTACTAATACTAATAGTAATAGTGGTACAGTAGTAGTGTTATAATGGTGGTACAGTAGTAGTGTTATAATGGTGGTACAGTAGTAGTGTTATAATGGTGGTACAGTAGTAGTGTTATAATGGTGGTACAGTAGTAGTGTTATAATGGTGGTACAGTAGTAGTGTTATAATGGTGGTACAGTGTTACAGTAATATAATGGTGTTACAGTGATATAATGGTGGTACAGTATTACAGTGGTATTATGGTGGTACAGTATTACAGGGGTATAATGGTGGTACAGTATTACAGTGGTATTATGGTGGTACAGTATTACAGTGGTATAATGGTGGTACAGTGTTACAGTGGTAGAATGGTGGTACAGTGATACAGTGGTATAATGGTGGTACAGTATTACAGGGATATAATGGTGGTACAGTGTTACAGTGATATAATGGTGGTACAGTGTTAAGTGATATAATGGTGGTACAGTGTTACAGTAATATAATGGTGTTACAGTGATATAATGGTGGTACAGTGTTACAGTAATATAATGGTGTTACAGTGATATAATGGTGGTACAGTATTACAGTGGTATTATGGTGGTACAGTATTACAGGGGTATAATGGTGGTACAGTGTTACAGGGGTATAATGGTGGTACAGTGTTACAGTGATATAATGGTGGTACAGTGTTACAGTGATATAATGGTGGTACAGTGTTACAGTAATATAATGGTGTACAGTGTGTTACAGTGATATAATGGTGGTACAGTATTACATTGATATAATGGTGGTACAGTATTACAGGGTATAATGGTGGTACAGTATTACAGTGGTATAATGGTGGTACAGTATTACAGTTATATAATGGTGGTACAGTGTTACAGTGATATAATGGTGGTACAGTGTTACAGTGATATAATGGTGGTACAGTGTTACAGTAATATAATGGTGGTACAGTGTTACAGTGATATAATGGTGGTACAGTATTACAGTAGTATAATGGTGGTACAGTATTACAGTGGTATAATGGTGGTCAAATGGTGGTCCCAGTATTACATTGTTATTCATGAGCTGGTACAGTATTACAGTAGTATAATGGTGGTACAGTATTAAGTGGTCATCAGAGCTGATGTCAAAGTGTTACAGTGGTAGAATGGTGGTACAGTCATCAGAGTGGTATAATGTTGGTCCTCTCCTTCTCCTGACTATCATCAGAGCTGATGTCAAAGTGTTATAATGGTCTCCTTCTCCTAACTCTCATCAGAGCTGATGTCAAACCTCTTTCTCCTCTCCTTTTCCTAACTGTCATCAGAGCTGAGGTCAAACCTCCTCCCCCTCTCCTCTCCTTCTCCTGACTCTCATCAGAGCTGATGTCAAACCTCTTCCCCCTCTCCTCTCCTTCTCCTAACTCTCATCAGAGCTGATGTCAAACCTCTTCCCCCTCTCCTCTCCTTCTCCTAACTCTCATCAGAGCTGATGTCAAACCTCTTCCCCCTCTCCTCTCCTTCTCCTAACTCTCATCAGAGCTGAGGTCAAACCTCTTCCCCCAGTCCTCTCCTTCTCCTAACTCTCATCAGAGCTGATGTCAAACCTCTTTCTCCTCTCCTTTTCCTAACTCTCATCAGAGCTGAGGTCAAACCTCTTCCTCCTCTCCTTCTCCTAACTCTCATCAGAGCTGATGTCAAACCTCTTCCTCCTCTCCTTTTCCTAACTCTCATCAGAGCTGATGTCAAACCTCTTCCTCCTCTCCTTCTCCTAACTCTCATCAGAGCTGATGTCAATCCTCTTCCCCTCTCCTCTCCTTCTCCTAACTCTCATCAGAGCTGATGTCAAACCTCTTCCTCCTCTCCTTCTCCTAACTCTCATCAGAGCTGATGTCAAACCTCTTCCTCCTCTCCTTCTCCTAACTCTCATCAGAGCTGATGTCAAACCTCTTCCCTCCTCTCCTTCTCCTAACTCTCATCAGAGCTGATGTCAAACCTCTTCCTCCTCTCCTTCTCCTAACTCTCATCAGAGCTGATGTCAAACCTCTTCCTCATCTCCTCTCCTTCTCCTAACTCTCATCAGAGCTGAGGTCAAACCTCTTCCCCCTCTCCTTTCCTAACTCTCATCAGAGCTGATGTCAAACCTCTTTCTCATCTCCTTCTCCTAACTCTCATCAGAGCTGATGTCAAACCTCTTCCCATCTCCTCTCCTTCTCCTAACTCTCATCAGAGCTGATGTCAAACCTCTTTCCTCCTCTCCTTCTCCTAACTCTCATCAGAGCTGATGTCAAACCTCTTCCTCCTCTCCTTCTCCTAACTCTCATCAGAGCTGAGGTCAAACCTCTTCCTCCACTCCTTCTCCTAACTCTCATCAGAGCTGATGTCAAACCTCTTCCTCCACTCCTTCTCCTAACTCTCATCAGAGCTGAGGTCAAACCTCTTCCTCCTCTCCTTCTCCTAACTCTCATCAGAGCTGAGGTCAAACCTCTTCCCCAGTCCTTCCTCCTAACTCTCATCAGTGCTGAGGTCAAACCTCTTCCTCCACTCCTTCTCCTAACTCTCATCAGAGCTGAGGTCAAACCTCTTCCTCCACTCCTTCTCCTAACTCTCATCAGAGCTGAGGTCAAACCTCTTCCCCTCTCCTCTCCTTCTCCTAACTCTCATCAGAGCTGATGTCAAACCTCTTCCTCCTCTCCTTCTCCTAACTCTCATCAGAGCTGATGTCAAACCTCTTTCTCCTCTCCTTCTCCCAACTCTCATCAGAGCTGATGTCAAACCTCTTCCTCCTCTCCTCTCCTTCTCCTAACTCTCATCAGAGCTGATGTCAAACCTCTTCCCCCTCTCCTTTTCCTAACTCTCATCAGAGCTGATGTCAAACCTCTTTCTCCTCTCCTTCTCCTAACTCTCATCAGAGCTGATGTCAAACCTCTTCCCCCTCTCCTCTCCTTCTCCTAACTCTCATCAGAGCTGATGTCAAACCTCTTCCTCCTCTCCTTCTCCTAACTCTCATCAGAGCTGATGTCAATCCTCTTCCCCTCTCCTCTCCTTTTCCTAACTCTCATCAGAGCTAATGTCAAACCTCTTCCTCCTCTCCTCTCCTTCTCCTAACTCTCATCAGAGCTGAGGTCAAACCTCTTCCCCCTCTCCTCTCCTTCTCCTAACTTTACATTTACATTTAAGTCATTTGGCAGACGCTCTTATCCAGAGCGACTTACAAATTGGTGAATTCACCTTATGACATCCAGTGGAACAGCCACTTTACAATAGTGCGTCTAAATCATTTAAGGGGGGGGTGAGAAGGATTACTTTATCCTGTCCTAGGTATTCCTTAAAGAGGTGGGGTTTCAGGTGTCTCCGGAAGGTGGTGATTGACTCCGCTGTCCTGGCGTCGTGAGGGAGTTTGTTCCACCATTGGGGGCCAGAGCAGCGAACAGTTTTGACTGGGCTGAGCGGGAACTGTACTTCCTCAGTGGTAGGGAGGCGAGCAGGCCAGAGGTGGATGAACGCAGTGCCCTTGTTTGGGTGTAGGGCCTGATCAGAGCCTGGAGGTACTGCGGTGCCGTTCCCCTCACAGCTCCGTAGGCAAGCACCATGGTCTTGTAGCGGATGCGAGCTTCAACTGGAAGCCAGTGGAGAGAGCGGAGGAGCGGGGTGACGTGAGAGAACTTGGGAAGGTTGAACACCAGACGGGCTGCGGCGTTCTGGATGAGTTGTAGGGGTTTAATGGCACAGGCAGGGAGCCCAGCCAACAGCGAGTTGCAGTAATCCAGACGGGAGATGACAAGTGCCTGGATTAGGACCTGCGCCGCTTCCTGTGTGAGGCAGGGTCGTACTCTGCGGATGTTGTAGAGCATGAACCTACAGGAACGGGCCACCGCCTTGATGTTAGTTGAGAACGACAGGGTGTTGTCCAGGATCACGCCAAGGTTCTTAGCGCTCTGGGAGGAGGACACAATGGAGTTGTCAACCGTGATGGCGAGATCATGGAACGGGCAGTCCTTCCCCGGGAGGAAGAGCAGCTCCGTCTTGCCGAGGTTCAGCTTGAGGTGGTGATCCGTCATCCACACTGATATGTCTGCCAGACATGCAGAGATGCGATTCGCCACCTGGTCATCAGAAGGGGGAAAGGAGAAGATTAATTGTGTGTCGTCTGCATAGCAATGATAGGAGAGACCATGTGAGGTTATGACAGAGCCAAGTGACTTGGTGTATAGCGAGAATAGGAGAGGGCCTAGAACAGAGCCCTGGGGGACACCAGTGGTGAGAGCGCGTGGTGAGGAGACAGATTCTCGCCACGCCACCTGGTAGGAGCGACCTGTCAGGTAGGACGCAATCCAAGCGTGGGCCGCGCCGGAGATGCCCAACTCGGAGAGGGTGGAGAGGAGGATCTGATGGTTCACAGTATCGAAGGCAGCCGATAGGTCTAGAAGGATGAGAGCAGAGGAGAGAGAGTTAGCTTTAGCAGTGCGGAGCGCCTCCGTGATACAGAGAAGAGCAGTCTCAGTTGAATGACTAGTCTTGAAACCTGACTGATTTGGATCAAGAAGGTCATTCTGAGAGAGATAGCGGGAGAGCTGGCCAAGGACGGCACGTTCAAGAGTTTTGGAGAGAAAAGAAAGAAGGGATACTGGTCTGTAGTTGTTGACATCGGAGGGATCGAGTGTAGGTTTTTTCAGAAGGGGTGCAACTCTCGCTCTCTTGAAGACGGAAGGGACGTAGCCAGCGGTCAGGGATGAGTTGATGAGCGAGGTGAGGTAAGGGAGAAGGTCTCCGGAAATGGTCTGGAGAAGAGAGGAGGGGATAGGGTCAAGCGGGCAGGTTGTTGGGCGGCCGGCCGTCACAAGAAGCGAGATTTCATCTGGAGAGAGAGGGGAGAAAGAGGTCAGAGCACAGGGTTGGGCAGTGTGAGCAGAACCAGCGGTGTCGTTTGACTTAGCAAACGAGGATCGGATGTCGTCGACCTTCTTTTCAAAATGGTTGACGAAGTCATCTGCAGAGAGGGAGGGGGGGGAGGAGGATTCAGGAGGGAGGAGAAGGTGGCAAAGAGCTTCCTAGGGTTAGAGGCACATGCTTGGAATTTAGAGTGGTAGAAAGTGGCTTTAGCAGCAGAGACAGAGGAGGAAAATGTAGAGAGGAGGGAGTGAAAGGATGCCAGGTCCGCAGGGAGGCGAGTTTTCCTCCATTTCCGCTCGGCTGCCCGGAGCCCTGTTCTGTGAGATCGCAATGAGTCGTCGAGCCACGGAGCGGGAGGGGAGGACCGAGCCGGCCTGGAGGATAGGGGACATAGAGAGTCAAAGGATGCAGAAAGGGAAGAGAGGAGGGTTGAGGAGGCAGAATCAGGAGATAGGTTGGAGAAGGTTTGAGCAGAGGGAAGAGATGATAGGATGGAAGAGGAGAGAGTAGCGGGGGAGAGAGAGCGAATGTTGGGACGGCGCGGTACCATCCGAGTAGGGGCAGTGTGGGAAGTGTTGGATGAGAGCATAGAGGGAAAAGGATACAAAGTGGTCGGAGACTTGGAGGGGAGTTGCAATGAAGTTAGTGGAAGAACAGCAGTAAAGATGAGGTCGAGCGTATTGCCTGCCTTGTGAGTAGGGGGGAAGGTGAGAGGGTGAGGTCAAAAGAGGAGAGGAGTGGAAAGAAGGAGGCAGAGAGGAATGAGTCAAAGGTAGACGTGGGGAGGTTAAAGTCGCCCAGGACTGTCAGAGGTGAGCCGTCCTCAGGAAAGGAGCTTATCAAGGCATCAAGCTCATTGATGAACTCTCCGAGGAACCTGGAGGGCGATAAATGATAAGGATGTTAAGCTTGAAAGGGCTGGTAACTGTGACAGCATGGAATTCAAAGGAGGCGATAGACAGATGGGTAAGGGGAGAAAGAGAGAATGACCACTTGGGAGAGATGAGGATCCCGGTGCCACCACCCCGCTGACCAGAAGCTCTCGGGGTGTGCGAGAACACGTGGGCGGACGAAGAGAGAGCAGTAGGAGTAGCAGTGTTATCTGTGGTGATCCATGTTTCCGTCAGTGCCAAGAAGTCGAGGGACTGGAGGGAGGCATAGGCTGAGATGAACTCTGCCTTGTTGGCCGCAGATCGGCAGTTCCAGAGGCTACCGGAGACCTGGAACTCCACGTGGGTCGTGCGCGCTGGGACCACCAGATTAGGGTGGCCGCGGCCACGCGGTGTGGAGCGTTTGTATGGTCTGTGCAGAGAGGAGAGAACAGGGATAGATAGACACATAGTTGACAGGCTACAGAAGAGGCTACGCTAATGCAAAGGAGATTGGAATGACAAGTGGACTACACGTCTCGAATGTTCAGAAAGTTAAGCTTACGTAGCAAGAATCTTATTGACTAAAATGATTGAAATGATACAGTACTGCTGGAGTAGGCTAGCTGGCAGTGGCTGCGTTGTTGACTTTGTAGGCTAGCTGGCAGTGGCTGCGTTGTTGACACTACACTAATCAAGTCGTTCCGTCGAGTGTAATAGTTTCTACAGTGCTGCTATTCGGGGGCTAGCTGGCTAGCTAGCAGTGTTGATTACGTTACGTTACGTTGAAAGAACGACAATAGCTGGCTAGCTAACCTAGAAAATCGCTCTAGACTACACAATTGTCTTTGATACACAGACGGCTATGTAGCTAGCTAGCTACGATCAAACAAATCAAACCGTTGTACTGTAATGAAGTGAAATGAAAATGTGATACTACCTGTGGAGCGAAGCGGAATGTTGACCGGGTTGTTGAAGTTCTATTCGGTAGACGTTGGCTAGCTGTTGGCTAGCTAGCTAGCAGTATCTCCTACGTTAAGGACGACAAATAGCTGGCTAGCTAACCTCGGTAAATTAAGATAATCACTCTAAGTCTACACACTCTAAACTACACAATTATCTTGGATACGAAGACAGCAAAGACAACTATGTAGCTAGCTAACACTACACTAATCAAGTCGTTCAGTTGAGTGTAATAGTTTCTACAGTGCTGGTATTCGGTAGACGGTGGACGTTAGCTAGCTGCTGGGCAGATAGCAGTGTAGACTACGTTAGGACGACGAAATACGATAATTACGCAATTATCTTTGATACAAAGACGGCTATGTAGCTAGCTAAGAAGAAATTGCAAAGTTTAGACAAATCAAACCGTTGCACTATAATGAAATGTAATGAAAAGTTATACTACCTGCGGACCGAAGTGTAGATGCGACCGCTCGCTCCAAGGAGAACGAGAGGAGAACTCTTATCAGAGCTGAGGTCAAACCTCTTCCTCTCCTTCTCCTAACTCTCATCAGAGCTGAGGTCAAACCTCTTCCCCAGTCCTCTCCTTCTCTAACTCTCATCAGAGCTGATGTCAAACCTCTTTCTCCTCTCCTTTTCCTAACTCTCATCAGAGCTGATGTCAAACCTCTTCCTCCTCTCCTCTCCTTCTCCTAACTCTCATCAGAGCTGAGGTCAAACCTCTTCTCCCTCTCCTTCTCCTAACTCTCATCAGAGCTGATGTCAAACCTCTTCCCCCTCTCCACTCCTTCTCCTAACTGTCATCATAGCTGAGGTCAAACCTCTTCCTCCTCTCCTTCTCCTAACTGTCATCAAAGCTGATGTCAAACCTCTTCCCCCTCTCCTCTCCTTCTCCTAACTCTCATCAGAGCTGAGGTCAATCCTCTTCCCCCTCTCCTTTTCCTAACTCTCATCAGAGCTGAGGTCAAACCTCTTCCTCTCCTCTCCTTCTCCTAACTTTCATCAGAGCTGAGGTCAAACCTCTTCCTCCTTCCTTCTCCTAACTCTCATCAGAGCTGATGTCAAACCTCTTTCCCCTCTCCTTTTCCTAACTCTCATCAGAGCTAATGTCAAACCTCTTTCTCCTCCTCCTTCTCCTAACTCTCCTTCTCCTAACTCTCATCAGAGCTGAGGTCAAACCTCTTCCCCCAGTCCTCTCCTTCTCCTAACTCTCATCAGAGCTGATGTCAAACCTCTTTCTCCTCTCCTTCTCCTAACTCTCATCAGAGCTGATGTCAAACCTCTTTCTCCTCTCCTTCTCCTAACTCTCATCAGAGCTGATGTCAAACCTCTTCCCCCTCTCCTATCCTTCTCCTAACTCTCATCAGAGCTGAGGTCAAACCTCTTTCTCCACTCCTTCTCCTAACTCTCATCAGACCTGATGTCAAAATGCTTCCCCCTCTCCTCTCCTTCTCCTAACTCTCATCAGAGCTGATGTCAAACCTCTTCCCCCTCTCCTATCCTTCTCCTAACTCTCATCAGAGCTGATGTCAAACCTCTTCCCCCTCTCCACTCCTTCTCCTAACTCTCATCAGAGCTGAATGTCAAACCTCTTCCCCCTCTCCTCTCCTTCTCCTAACTCTCATCAGAGCTGAGGTCAAACCTCTTCCCCCTCTCCTCTCCTTCAAACCTCATCAGAGCTGAGGTCAAACCTCTTTCTCCACTCCTTCTCCTAACTCTCATCAGAGCTGATGTCAAACCTCTTCTCTCCTCTCCTTCTCCTAACTCTCATCAGAGCTGATGTCAAACCTCTTCCCCCTCTCCTATCCTTCTCCTAACTCTCATCAGAGCTGATGTCAAACCTCTTCCCCCTCTCCACTCCTTCTCCTAACTCTCATCAGAGCTGAGGTCAAACCTCTCCCCCTTCTCTCCTTCCTAACTCTCCTTCTCTAACTCTCATCAGAGCTGAGGTCAAACCTCTTCCCCCTCTCCTCTCCTTCTCCTAACTCTCATCAGAGCTGATGTCAAACCTCTTCCCCCTCTCCACTCCTTCTCCTAACTCTCATCAGAGCTGAGGTCAAACCTCTTCCTCCTCTCCTCTCCTTCTCCTAACTCTCATCAGAGCTGAGGTTAAACCTCTTCCCCCTCTCCTCTCTGTCTGTTCTGTCTGTCCTATGTGTTTTTCCTGTTTGTCGTGTTGGTCATGTCCGTTCACTGTACCTATCATACTACTTTGACTGTTGTCTTTACTCTCAGGTATTAACTGCTTGTTTGATCGGAGGAAACATTGTGGACCTCAGGAAGATATGTTAATATGAATGTTTTCTTTTTTTCCTCACCGAAACACTGTTCTGAAAGTCACTCACCCGGTAGACGTGCTGAAGTAGCAACAGTAAAGATTGTTATTTTGCAGAGGGGTCTCCTCTGGACTGTTGCTGCTTGTTCTATTAGCCACAGAAGTGATGGAATGCTGAGTCACTGTGTCTTCTCTCCCTCTCTCTGTCTCGCTCTCTCTCTCTCTCTCTCTCTCTCTCTCTCTCTGTCTCTCTCTCTTTCTCTCTCTCTCTGTCTCTCTCTCTGTCTCTCTCTCTCTCTCTGTCTCTCTCTGTCTCTGTCTCTCTCTGTCTCTCTCTCTCTCTCTCTCTCTCTCTCTCCTCTGTCTCTCTCTGTCTGTCTCTCTCTCTGTCTCTCTCTCTCCTGTCTCTCTCTGTCTCTCTCTGTCTCTCTCTGTCTCTCTCTGTCTCTCTCTCTCTCTCTCTCTCTCTCTCTGTCTCTCTGTCTCTCTCTCTCTGTCTCTCTCTCTCTGTGCTCTCTGTCGCTCTCTGTCTCTCTCTCTCTGTCTCTCTCTCTCCCTCTCTCCCTCTCTCTCTCTGTCTCTCTCTCTCTCTGTCTCTCTGTCTCTCTCTCTCTCTCTCTCTGTCTCTCTCTCTCTGTCTCTCTCTGTCTCTCTCTCTGTCTCCCTGTCTCTCTCTCTCTGTCTCCCTCTCTCTCTCTCTGTCTCCCTCTCACTCTCTCTGTCTCTCTCTGTCTCTCTCTGTCTCTGTCTCTGTCTCTTTATTCTCTCTCCTCTCTCTGTCTCTGTCTCTCTCTATTCCTCACCCTCTCTCCCTCTTTTTCTATCTTTATTCCTCACCCTCTCTCCCTCTTTTTCTATCTTTATTCCTTAATCTCCCCCTCCTTCTTATGTCTCTCTCTCTCTAGGAGCGTGTAGTGGTGCAGAATGCTGATTGGCTGGCTGTGGTTCCATACTGGGCCACCTGGCCGTTCCAGACGTTGCTGTTACCACGGAGACATGTCCAGAGACTGACTAACCTCACCGCCCAGGAGAGAGAGGGTACGACCTCTGATCTCACTCTAATCCCTGACCTTTAACCCCTGACATCACTGTAACCTACTGTATTAAACCATTAACCCTTGACCCTCACAACTCAACTTTTTTACAGTTCACTATGTCACCCTGACCTTTAACCCCCACACTCTTAACACAAACCACTACTTCCATCCCTGATGAAATCTCCTCCTCTGAAACAACATGTCGTAGCTATGTAGTAGGGATTTATATGGGTAACCGGTTGCAGGTGTAATTACAGGGTATAGCTCTGAGCTCTGAGCGCCAACAATGTAGGACAAAGTGAAGCCATACATGTCATAATAAATCATATAAATAAAATCTATACATATTAACAATGGTCAATATATACATATTAACACTGTAACAATGGTCAATATATACATATTGTCTTTTCTTTGGCTATGCCGGATTAAGTGATATGACATGCTATTCTATAAAATAATTTCTTTGTAATTAATATTACCTGATTGAGCTAATCATGTACACGTAATTAACTAGAAAGTCAGGGCACCACGAAATAATATTTATAGAGCTGTTATCTTCTGAATAAGCACAGGCCCATTTGAAAGAAAACACTCTGAGGTTTGTGTAAATGTGAATTGAATGTAGGAGAATATAACACAATAGATCTGGTTTAGATAATGCAATTAAAAAAACAAAAAATGTTTTTTATGGTTGTGTCATCATCTTTAAAATGAACAAGATAAAACAAACATTCAGGTAGGATGATGGGGACAATGTCAGTGAAAACTATAAGAGGGCAACAGTACTTGTGCAAAGTTTCAGAAATATAACTTCCAAAATGAGTGTGCTACATGACATTTATCATGAAGTCACCCAGGTGTCCCACACAAGTAGCCCAAATGTACCCAAGTGGCCAAATTGGTGAAGGTATACATTTTGAAACAAATAATAGCCGCAGGCAGAACAGTTGAAACTGGAACAGCAGCAAGGCCAGGTGGACTGGGGACAGCAAGGAGTCATCATGCCAGGTTGTCCTGACGCATGGTCCGAGGACTCAGGTCCTCCGAGAGAGAGAAAGAAGGAGAGAATTAGAGAGAGCACACTTAAATTCACACAGGACACCGGATATGACAGGAGAAGTACTCCAGATATAACAAACTGACCCTAGCCCCCGACACATAAACTACTACAGCATAAATACTGGAGGCTGAGACAGGAGGGGTCAGGAGACACTGTGGCCCCATCCGATGAGACCCCCAGACAGGGCCAAACAGGAGGGATATAACCCCACCCACTTTGCCAAAGCTCTACACAATATTGTGCTGCTGATGCCAGGTGCCATAGCAGTCTCTTTCTGCTGTAAAGCAGAGGGTCACCAAGCATGTGGTGCAGGTGATGAGGGACTTCATCTTGCAAACAACACAGCGACGCCTCCATGCTGTGCCCTTTTGGCCCTGAGGCACATCCATACCTGCAGAAATACATTTGGGCAGATGAACACTTGTGGCAGGAGCAGAAGGGACAGAAGTGACACGGATCCATCGCATGGACCCCCGCTCAGCCCGCTTAGGCATGTCGTTCACCTTCGTCTTCGGAAAGCCCACCCTGTTGGTACGAATGGTGCCACAAGCCCACACCTCCAGCTTCCTGAGCTCTGTAAACAGGGTAGGGCTTGTGTAGAAGTTATCCACAAACAGTTTGTAGCCCTTCCCCAGCAGTTGAAAATCAAATAACTCCATAACGGAATCATAACTCAGTCCATTATCGGTCGCACAACTGTTCTTCCCCTCATTGCATGTGTAATCACACACAGAATCAGCCAACACATACAGCTTGTAACCCCACTTGGTTGGTTTGTTTCTCATGTACTGTTTGAGGCCAATTCTGGCCTTTGAGGCTACCATCCTCTCATCTATTGACACATTCTGGGCTGACTGAAAGTAGGTTTTGCAGGCCTCAACAATGCTGTAGTAGAGAGGTTTTATTACAAACGTTGCTGTGCCTCTCTTCTTGTCATTCGCTTCATCAACCTTTGGGTCACTGATGTGAAGCACCTGTGAGATAACCAGAAACCATTTGCAGGACATAACAGTCATGGGGAAAGGCAGTTGGTAGAGAGATGACGTTTTCCTGTAGTCCTTCAGGCTTTTCAGCCTCACCAGCCCCATGTAGATGACCAGTGAAAGGTAGCAGAAAAGGTCTGACTTGGATATGGGCTTCCATGCTGCCTTTTTGCCTGCTTGCTTCATCTCCCCATACTTATTCGTGTTAGACACGAGCGAATCGACAACGGATTGGGTGAAAAACAGCTGAAAAAGCTGAATGGGGCTGTAAGTTGCGGTCATGTTCACCTGAGGTCCTGGCTTCCTTTTCGGCCTAAATGTTGGTTGAGGTGGCTGCACATCATCTTCTAGGACAGTGTGCCAACGCCCTCCTGTCCCTTCCTTAGCAGGTGGCACACTTCCACTCTTCTGCCTCTTTGTCAGTGCCTTCACACCTCTAGATGGCCCGGGAGGTGTGGAGCCGGAGACAACAGGTGTCTGTTTCATGTGGGCGTGGGGTGGAGCGGCAGACACACTCATCTCGGCTCCCTCTAATCCATAATATGTAGACTGTGAGGAGGAAGCATGGTCGCTGTGTTGCGATGTGTCAGTTTGCTGTTACATTCTACTCCATTCCATTTTTATATATATATATACACACAGGCTATGGGTCATTCACATACAGTACATACAACCATACCCCCACCCACAACGCATAGCCAATGTGTACTTTCATTACATTTTTATATATTGCAAATAAAACGTAAAAAACAATCACAAATAATATTTTATTTTATTAATTCCAAACACCGGCATTAGCATGAGAAAACAATGTCCTCTCTGTTCAAAAAATATGCTTCTATTTTGGAGTCATAGCTATGGTCGCTTCTGAAAGATCTGTTTCACTATCACAATCAATTTCCTCTATAATTTTGTCTACATTCGTATATCTAGTCTTGGATTTAGCTTACCCTGACTTATTCGCCATGATGTTCGATATATACAGCTGAAGATGCGCATTACCGAAAAAGTGCTGTGTGTCACAAGCTTGGCTCCTTCCAGTATGAATCTTCAATGCCAAATGACCGTCTTTACGCAGGAGTTTACGACATGGGTTGGTCTTCCAACACATAAACATTACATATTGTTGTTTACCTCAGCTCATTGGCTATCTACCCAGCTAGATTTCAAGACGATCAGTGGTCATTGGTTTAAAAAACAGTCATTCAACAAAACAGTGGTCATATCATTGGTGCACAATGATGTCATTACTTGTTGTCTTCAAATCAAGTTTGGTTGTGTTACAAACAAACCAGTTGATTGCAATGAAACCAAACATGACTGGAAAAGTAATGTTTAGTGTGTGTATTTACATCGAAAGTGTCGTCGAAAATGGAATGAGACGGAATTCACGACACAAGCGGTTCACAAAATGTTTCGTGTTAGGCTATAAAAATGGATTTTATCAAACAAAATACCATTCATTGTGTAACAATGAGCATTGGGATTGCAAACAGAGGAAGATCGTCAAAGATAAACAATTTATTTTATTGCAATTTGTGATTTTGTTACACCTATGCTGGTTGAAATAGTTTTTTGTTATTGGGCTCTGTCCTCAGATAATCGCATCGTATTCTTTCGAAGTAAATCCTTTTTTAAATCTGACAACGCAGTTGGATTAGCAAGATTCTAGGCCTTCGAATCATGTGAGACACTTGTATTTTCATGAATGTTTAATATGACTATATATGTAGCGATCACCGTATGTTGTCAAATTTAATCCCGCTAACGGGTTCGGTGCGCAGAGAGGTTAAGAGATACAGTTATGTGTGTTTCCTGTCCTTCATGAGATCACCAAATGAAACACACTCAACATGACTGTCCCTTAAGTGTCCACGGACCATTCCCACATTCTCAAAAATAGAAATATTGTTTAAATCTCCTATTTTGGAGATTAGGAGTTTTTGCAAGAGAAGCTCTTTGTTATCCATCTCCTTCAATACGGCAGTTTCTACCAGGTATTTATGACCGTTGTAAAACCTGATGTGGGAGAGAGAATGAGAGAGGGGTGGAGCCACGATATACACCCAAAAGGGCCACGTCGTGACTCTGGGGACCAAACTGTTTGTCTCCTGCGGGGGATAAGGTTTCTTCACGTTGAAGCTCTCAACCTGATCCACCACAGCCCCGTCGATGAAAATGGGGGCGTGCTCAGGTCTCCTTTTTCTGTAGTCCATAATCATCTCCTTTGTCTTGATCAAGTAGGTTGTTATCCTGGCACCACACTGTCAGGTCTCTGACCTCCTCCCTATAGGCTGTCTCATCGTTGTCGGGGATCAGGCCTACCACTGTTGTGTCGTCGGGAATCTTAATGATGGTGTTGGAGTCGTGCTTGGCCATGCGGTTGTGGGTCAACAAGGAATACAGGAGGGGACTGAGCACGCACCCCTAAGGGCCCCCTGTATTGAGGATCAGCGTAGCAGATGTGTTGTTACCTACCCTCACCACCTGGGGGCGGCCCATCAGGAAGTCCAGGATCCAGTTGCAGAGGGATGTGTTGCTACCTACCCTTACCACCTGGGGGCGGTCCATCAGGAAGTCCAGGATCCAGTTGCAGAGGGAGGTGTTGAGTCCCAGGGTCCTTAGCTTCGTGATGAGCTTTGAGGGCACGATGGCGTTGAATGCTGAGCTGTAGTCAATGAATAGCATTCTCATGTAGGTGTTCCTTTTGTCCAGGTGCGAAAGGGCAGTGTGGAGTGCAATAGAGATTGCATCATCTGTGGATCTGTTGGGGCAGCATGGAAATTGTAGTTGGTGTAGGATTTCTGGGATAATGGTGTTAATGTGAGCCATGACCAGCCTTTCAAAGCACTTCATGGCTACAGATGTGAGTGCTACAGGTCGGTAGTCATTTAGGCAGGTTACCTTAGTGTTCTTGGGCACAGGGACTATGGTGGTCTGCTTGAAACATGTTTGTATTACAGACTCGGTCAGGGACAGGTTGGAAATGTCAGTGAAGACACTGGACAGTTGCTTTGAGTACACGTCCTGGTAATCCATCTGGCCCCGTGGCTTTGTGAATGTTGACCTGTTTAAAGGTCTTACTCACATTGGCTACGGAGAGTGTTATCACACAGTCGTCCAGAACAGCTGGTGCTCACGTGCATGCTTCAGTGTTGCTTGACTCGAAGTGAGCATAAAAGGCATTTAGCTTTCTGGTAGGCTCGTGTCACTGGGCAGCTCACGTTTGGGTTTCCCTTTGTAGTTCGTAATAATGTAATCCCCCTTATCTGTATTGTAAAGCGAGAAACACAATTTAACAATCTTTGCATCAGTAATTGGGTCGTCATGGAGAGACTGGGGATTTTTGGAGCATGAATGTGACTGATTCTATAATCTGTTGCTGGAAGGAAATCAGGTGTTTTCACACAGATTCCTCTGTCCTGTTTTATTGTCATTGTTTTTAAATGACAGGCAGCTGTTGTGTTGTCATAAAATTATCTTGGTGGGTTAGTTTGTTTTCCCAGCAGTATGGTGCCCTTGAAGGACAGATTTCATTTGATCCAAATATCAGCAGAAGGTTAATTTTGGGAAATAATATACTATGCTGCCTGGAGTGTGGTTTGTTTCGAGTGTTTGTGTGTGTATATGTGTCCCAGTGGAGGCTACTGGGGAGAGGAGGGCTCATAATAATGACTGGATTGGTGTGAATGGAATGGTATCAAACATTCCAACCATTAATACGAGATGTCCTCCCCCAGCAGACTCCGATGTTGTATGTGTGTGTGCGTGCGTGTGCTCATGCGTGCGTGCGTGCCACCATCTAAGAGCGAGAGATCTGGCACCAGGAAGTGTTGTAAGTGCTACTATGTATATGAGTGTGTTCTAGATATATTAGTCTGAACTCTCTCTTTCTAACTCTTTCTATTCCAGGACTGGCCTCCATTATGAAGAGACTCTTGACTAAATATGATAACCTGTTTCAGATCTCCTTTCCCTACTCCATGGGCTGGCACGGTAAGAGAGAAACAACTCTCAGAAACAATATGATGAAATAAGATTATACTGGCAAAGACAGCTATTATTTATTATAGATTATAACAGCTGTCAAATTGCTTGGAGGGAATTGTCTTGCTTCTTGAAAATGTGTGCATCAGAAGTTGCTAAGTGTTTTGAAAATTCACCGATAAATTGGACCACATGGAAAACTTAAAGACGTAGAAACTGTAAATTGCTTGGTAATAGGAAATACATGTATTTCCATGACAGAATTAAAAAGCAATTTTGTATTGACAAATACAGCTTTTGCCAAGAGTTTGCAAAGCTGTCATCAAGGAAAAGCCTGGCTATTATTTAACACTTTTTTTCCACTGCTACAGGATTCCATATGTGTTATTTCATAGTGTTGATGTCTTCACTAGTATTCTACCATGTAGAAAATAGTCAAAATAAAGAAAAACCCTGGAATGAGGTGTGTCCAAACTTTTGACTGGTACTGCATGTCCTACTGTAGTCTATATCTACTACCATCCTACTCTATATATCTACTACCATCCTACTGTAGGCTGTGTATCATCTACCATCCTACTGTAGACTACTGTATATATCTACTACCACCCTACTGTTGGCTGTATATCTACTACCATCCTACTGTTGGCTGTATATCTACTACCATCCTACTGTAGGCTGTATATCAACTACCATCCTACTGTAGTCTATATATCAACTACCATCCTACTGTAGAATACTGTATATATATATATATACCATCCTACTGTGGGCTATATATATCTACTACCATCCTATATATATCCTACTACTGTATATACCATCCTACTGTAGGTCTACTGTATATATCTACTACCATCCTACTATATCAACTATCCTACTGTATATATCAACTACCATCCTACTGTCTACTTTATATATCTACTACCATCCTAGTAGGCTATATATCTCACCATCCTACTACCATCCTACTGTAGTATATATCTACTACCATCCTACTGTCTATATATCAACTACCATCCTACTGTAGTCTACTGTATATATCTACTACCATCCTACTGTAGGCTGTATATCTACTACCATCCTACTATATATCTACTACCATCCTACTGTAGTCTATATATCAACTACCATCCTACTGTAGGCTACTGTATATATCTACTACCATCCTACTGTAGGCTACTGTATATATCAACTACCATCTTACTGTAGGCTACTGTATATATCTACTACCATCCTACTGTAGGCTGTATATCTACTACCATCCTACTGTAGTCTACTGTATATATCTACTACCAATCTACTGTAGTCTATATATCAACTACCATCCTACTGTAGGCTGTATATCAACTACCATCCTACTGTAGTCTATATATCAACTACCATCCTACTGTAGGCAACTGTATATATCAACTACCATCCTAATGTAGGCTACTGTATATATCCACTACCATCCTACTGTAGGCTGTATATCTACTAACACCCTACTGTAGTCTACTGTATATATCTACTACCATCCTACTGTAGGCTACTGTATATATCAACTACCATCCTACTGTAGGCTACTGTATATATCTACTACCATCCTACTGTAGGCTGTATATCTACTACCACCCTACTGTAGTCTACTGTATATATCTACTACCATCCTACTGTAGCCTATATATCAACTACCATCCTACTGTAGGCTGTATATCAACTACCATCCTACTGTAGTCTATATATCAACTACCATCCTACTGTAGAATACTGTATATATCAACTACCATCTTACTGTAGGCTGTAGGCTACTGTCTACTGTATATATCCACTACCATCCTACTGTAGGCTGTATATCTACTACCATCCTACTGTAGTCTACTGTATATATCTACTACCATCCTACTGTAGGCTACTACCATCCTGTATATATATCAACTACCATCCTACTGTAGGCTACTGTGTATATATCTACTACCATCCTACTGTAGGCTGTATATACTGTATATATACTACCATCCTACTGTAGGCTACTGTATATATATACCATCCTACTGTAGGCTACCATCCTACTGTAGGCTATATCTACTACCATCCTACTGTAGTCTATATATCAACTACCATCCTACTGTAGGCTGTATATCTACTACCATCCCTACTGTAGTCTATATATCTACTACCATCCTACTGTAGGCTACTGTATATATCTACTACCATCCTACTGTAGTCTATATATCAACTACCATCCTACTGTAGGCTCATACTACCATCCTACTGTAGGCTACTGTATATATCTACTACCATCCTACTGTAGGCATATCTATATATCTACTACCATCCTACTGTAGGCTGTCTATATATCAACTACCATCCTACTGTAGGCTACTGTATATATCTACTACCATCCTACTGTAGGCTGTATATCTACTACCATCCTACTGTAGTCTATATATCAACTACCATCCTACTGTAGGCTGTACTCTATATATCTACTACCATCCTACTGTAGGCTGTATATCTACTACCATCCTACTGTATATATCTACTACCATCCTACTGTAGGCTACTATATATCTACTACCATCCTACTGTAGGCTGTATATCAACTACCATCCTACTGTAGGCTACTGTATATATCTACTACCATCCTACTGTAGGCTGTATATCTACTACCACCCTACTGTATATATCTACTGTAGGCTGTATATATCTACTACCATCCTACTGTAGGCTGCTACTGTATATATCTACTACCATCCTACTGTAGGCTACTGTATATATCTACTACCATCCTACTGTAGGCTGTATATCTACTACCATCCTACTGTGTATATATCTACTACCATCCTACTGTAGCTACTGCTGTATATGTACTACCATCCTACTGTAGTCTATATATCAACTACCATCCTACTGTAGGCTACTGTATATATCTACTACCATCCTACTCAATATATCTACTACCATCCTACTAGGCTGTATAGGCTGTATATATCTACTACCATCCTACTGTAGGCTATATATCAACTACCATCCTACTGTAGGCTACTGTATATATCTACTACCATCCTACTGTATATATCAACTACCATCCTACTGTAGAATACTGTATATATTTATATATCTACTACCATCCTACTGTAGGCTGTATATCTACTACCATCCTACTGTAGGCTGTATATCTATATCTACTACCATCCTGCTGTAGGCTGTATACTGTAGGCTATCTACTACCATCCTACTGTAGTCTATATATCAACTACCATCCTACTGTAGGCTACTGTATATATCTACTACCATCCTACTGTAGGCTGTATATCTACTACCATCCTACTACTATATCTATTACCATCAACATTATATACCATCCTACTGTAGTCTATATATCATCTAACATCCTACTGTAGGGCTGTATATCAACTACCATCCTACTGTAGGCTGTATATCTACTACCATCCTACTGTAGGTTACTGTATATATCTACTACCATCCTACTGTAGGCTGTATATCTACTACCATCCTACTGTAGCTACTGTATATATCTACTACCATCCTACTGTAGTCTATATATCAACTACCATCCTACTGTAGGCTACTGTATATATACTACCATCCTACTGTAGGCTATATATCACTGTACTACCATCCTACTGTAGGCTACTGTATATATCTACTACCATCCTACTGTAGGCTGTATATCTACTACCATCCTACTGTAGGCTGTATATCAACTACCATCCTACTGTAGGCTACTGTATATATCTACTACCATCCCATCCTACTGCCATCCTAGGCTGTATATCTACAACCATCCTACTGTAGTCTATATATCAACTAACATCCTACTGTAGGCTACTGTATATATCTACTACCATCCTACTGTAGGCTGTATATCTACTACCATCCTACTGTAGTCTATATATCAACTACTATCCTACTGTAGGCTACTGTATATATCTACTACTGTATATATCTACCATCCTACCATCCTACTGTAGGCTGTATATCTACTACCATCCTACTGTAGTCTATATATCAACTACATCCTACTGTAGGCTACTGTATATATCTACTACCATCCTACTGTAGACTACTGTATATCTACTACCATCCTACTGTAGGTCTACTGTATATATCTACTACCATCCTACTGTAGTCTATATATCAACTACCATCCTACTGTAGGCTGTATATCAACTACCATCCTACTGTAGTCTACCATCTTACTGTATATATCTACTACCACCCTACTGTAATACTGTATATATCTACTACCATCCTACTGTAGGCTATGTCAACTACCATATCTACTACCATCCTACTAGGCTGTAGTCTACTGTATATATCTACTACAATCCTACTGTAGGCTATATATCTATATAACTACCATCCTACTGTAGGCTACTGTATTTATCTACTACCATCCTACTGTAGGCTGTATATCTACTACCATCCTACTGTAGGCTACTGTATATATCTACTACCATCCTACTGTAGGCTGTATAACTACCATCTAGGCTGTATATCTACTACCATCCTACTGTTGTCTATATATCATCTACTACCATCCTACTGTAGGCTACTGTATATATCTACTACCATCCTACTCTATATATCTACTACCATCCTACTGTAGGCTGTATATCTACTACCATCCTACTGTAGGTTACTGCTATATATCTACTGCCATCCTACTGTAGGCTGTATATCATCCTACTGTAGGACCATCCTACTGTGGGCTACTGTATATATCTACTACCATCCTACTAGTCTATATATCAACTACCATCCTACTGTATATATCTACTACCATCCTAGTCTACTGTATATATCTACTACCATCCTGCTGTAGGCTATATATCTACTACATTCCTACTGTAGTCTATATATCAACTACCATCCTACTGTAGGCTACTGTATATATCTACTACCATCCTACTCTATATACTACTACTACCATCCTACTGTAGGCTGTATATCTACTACCATCCTACTGTAGTCTACTATATATATCTACTGTGCCATCCTACTGTAGGCTGTATATCTACTACCATCCTACTGTACCAGGTTACTGTATATATCTACTACCATCCTACTGTAGTCTATATATCAACTACCATCCTACTGTAGGCTACAGTATATATCTACAACCATCCTACTGTACTGCTGTATATCTACTACCATCCTACTGTAGGCTACTGTATATATCTACTACCATCCTACTGTAGGCTGTATATCTACTACCATCCTACTGTAGGCTGTATATCTACTACCATCCTACTGTAGGCTACTGTATATATCTACTACCATCCTACTGTAGGCTGTATATCTACTGACCAGTCTATATATCTACTACCATCCTACTGTAGTCTATATATCAACTACCATCCTACTGTAGGCTACTGTATATATCTACTACCATCCTACTGTAGGCTGTATATCTACTACCACATCCTACTGTAGGCTGTATATCAACTACCATCCTACTGTAGGCTACTGTATATATCTACTACCATCCTACTGTAGGCTGTATATCTACTACCATCCTACTGTAGGTTACTGTATATATCTACTACCATCCTACTGTAGTCTATATATCTACCATCCTACTACCATCCTACTGTAGGCTACAGTATATATCTACTACCATCCTACTGTAGGCTGTATATATACTACCATCCTACTGTAGGCTACTGTCTATATATACTATCTACTACCATCCTACTGTAGGCTGTATATCTACTACCATCCTACTGTAGGCTGTATATCTACTACCATCCTACTGTAGGCTACTGTATATATCTACTACCATCCTACTGTAGGCTGTATATCTATGACCATCCTACTGTAGTCTATATATCAACTACTGTAGGCATCCTACTGTAGGCTACTGTAGTATATATCTACTACCATCCTACTGTAGGCTGTATATATCTACTACCACCCTACTGTAGGTATATCTACTACCATCCTACTGTATATCAACTACCATCCTACTGTAGGCTGCTGTATATATCTACTACCATCCTACTGTAGGCTGTATATCTACTACCATCCTACTGTAGGCTACTGTATATATCTACTACCATCCTGCTGTAGGCTGTATATCTACGACCATCCTACTGTAGTCTATATATCAACTACCATCCTACTGTAGGCTACTGTATATCTACTACCATCCTACTCTATATATCTACTACCATCGTACTGTAGGCTGTGCTATATATCAATCATCCTACCATCCTACTGTAGGCTGTATATCAACTACCATCCTACTGTAGGCTACTGTATATATCTACTACCATCCTGTATATCTACTACCATCCTACTGTAGGCTACTGTTTATATCTACTACCATTCTACTGTAGGCTGTATATCATCTACGATCCTTCTGTAGGCTGTATATCAACTACCATTCTACTGTGGGCTGTATATCTACTACCATCCTACTGTATATATCTACTACCATCCTAGCTATTGTATATATCTACTACCATCATACTGTAGGCTACTGTATATATCTACTACCATCCTACTGTAGACTACTGATTATATCTAATACCATCCTACTGTAGGCTGTATATCTACTACCATCCTACTGTAGGCTGTATATCAACTACCATCCTACTGTAGGCTGTATATCAACTACCATCATACTGTAGGCTACTGTATATATCTACTACCATCCATTCTGTAGATTACTGTTTATATCTACTACCGTCCTACTATAGGCTGTATATCTACTACCATCCTACTTTAGGCTACTGTATATATCTACTACCATCCTACTGTAGGCTGTATATCAACTACCATCCTACTGTAGGCTGTATATCAACTACCGTCCTACTGTAGGCTGTATATCTACTACCATCCTACTGTAGGCTGTATATCAACTACCATCCTACTGTAGGCTTTATATCAGCTATATATCCTTACTGGCCTGTTCATAGATATACTGGCCGTTCATTCAGACCCTTACTGGCCTGGTTCATAGATATACAGTCATTCAGACCCTTACTGGCCTGGTTCATAGATATACAGTCATTCAGACCCTTACTGGCCTGGTTCATGGTTCATAGATATAACGGCTTACTGCCTGTTTCATAGATATACAGTCATTCTTAGACCATTCAGACCCTTACTGGCCTGGTTCATAGATATAGTCATTCAGACCCTTACTGACCTGGTTCATAGATATACAGTCATTCAGACCCTTACTGGCCTGGTTCATAGATATACAGTCATTCAGACCCTTACTGACCTGGTTCATAGATATACAATCCATTCAGACCCTTACTGGCCTGGTTCATATATTCATTCAGATATACATATACAGTCCATTCCATTCAGACCCTTACTGGCCTGGTTGATAGATATACAGTCATTCAGACCCTTACTGGCCTGGTTCATAGATATACAGTCATTCAGACCCTTACTGGCCTGGTTCATAGATATACAGTCATTCAGACCCTTACTGGCCTGGTTCATAGATATACAGTCCATTCAGAAGGTATTCAGACCCTTACTGGCCTGGTTCATAGATATACAGTCATTCAGACCCTTACATAGATATACAGTCTTACTGACCTGGTTCATAGATATGACCTGGTTCATAGATATACAGTCATTCAGACCCTTACTGGCCTGGTTCATAGATATACAGTCATTCTTACTGACCTGGTTCATAGATATACAGTCCATTCTCAGACTTACTGGCCTGGTTCATAGATATACAGTCATTCAGACCCTTACTGGCCTGGTTCATAGATATACAGTCATTCAGACCCTTACTGGCCTGGTTCATAGATATACAGTCATTCAGACCCTTACTGGCCTGGTTCATAGATATACAGTCATTCAGACCCTTACTGGCCTGGTTCATAGATATACAGTCCATTCAGGCCCTTACTGGCCTGGTTCATAGATATACAGTCCATTCAGACCCTTACTGGCCTGGTTCATAGATATACAATCCATTCAGACCCTTACTGGCCTGGTTCATAGATATACAGTCATTCAGACCCTTACTGACCTGGTTCATAGATATACAGTCATTCAGACCCTTACTGGCCTGGTTCATAGATATACAGTCATTCAGACCCTTACTGACCTGGTTCATAGATATACAGTCATTCAGACCCTTACTGGCCTGGTTCATAGATATACAGTCATTCAGACCCTTACTGACCTGGTTCATAGATATACAGTCATTCAGACCCTTACTGGCCTGGTTCATAGATATACAGTCATTCAGACCCTTACTGGCCTGGTTCATAGATATACAGTCATTCAGACCCTTACTGGCCTGTTTCATAGATATACAGTCATTCAGACCCTTACTGGCCTGGTTCATAGATATACAGTCATTCAGACCCTTACTGGCCTGGTTCATAGATATACAGTCCATTCAGAAGGTATTCAGACCCTTACTGACCTGGTTCATAGATATACAGTCATTCAGACCCTTACTGGCCTGGTTCATAGATATACAGTCATTCAGACCCTTACTGACCTGGTTCATAGATATACAGTCCATTCAGAAGGTATTCAGACCCTTACTGACCTGGTTCATAGATATACAGTCATTCAGACCCTTACTGGCCTGGTTCATAGATATACAGTCCATTCAGAAGGTATTCAGACCCCTTACTACAGTAAGGATAGCAGACAGCTATCCTTAGCTTGTGGTCATCAGAACAGGTGATCACTAACTTCCATTTAGATGAACATTTCTACTACAACTAGTCAGCTGCTCTGGACCTTCTGCTTACTCCGGACCAGGCCCTGATCCCTGGTGGCGAAAGAGAGGCAGGCAACCTAACGAGACTACGTTGGTGAGCAAATAGACTGCCCTAGTCCTCTGTTCTATTGGAGAATGTGCAATATCTACAGATCAAACTGGATCAGCTCCGTTCACAGCGATATCCAGTTGGATAAACATCTGGTTGGTTTATCTTATTCATCAACACTGGACAGCAGTCTTGGGTGAGACGAAGGCAAGAGGGGTGTGTCTCTTTGTTAGCAACTTCTGGTGCGTGATCTAATGTTAAGGAGGTCTCTAGTTTCGCCTGAGAGAATAGCTCATGATAAGCTGCAGACCATAATATTTACCAAGAGAGTTTTCATCTATATTTTTCTTAGCTGTATGTTTGTGACCCGATTCAGGAAACTAGGTGTTAAAAAAGCCATTTGAACGTAAAAAATATGTTTTTAGCAAAATGCATTTTTGTTTTAACAGAAATGCCTTCTTGAACATGTGAACTTTCATGTGCCTTAATAACAGACTTGTATGGCATCTGTAAATATGAATACAATTGTTAAATTACGAGCCTTGTTGGTTAAGCCACAATAAAAGGAAGCAACCTTCCCACTAGCCATGATTGTCTGAGATAATGACTGGGCAGGACATGCCGAGAGAGGAGTTGGGATTGGTCTGCCATATAGAAGGCTTCTGTCTATTTGAGCTCTTCAATCTGTGTTGGTAATCCTGTGGAAATCGGCTTATAAAAAAATGTATTGTGTAGTGGAGCTGCATAAGTGTTGCTCTCCACTTCCTGGAGGATCGAGTTTTGAAATCAGTGGAATTAGAGTATGAGATGGGAAAACACCTGTCTCCAGATGACATTTTCAAACTAAGGGCAACCATGGTGTGGCATTTCTGACACGTCCATCATTACATGACATGTGTACAACACCCGTTTAATATAGTCGGTGTCAGTAAACTTCGGCAAAAAAGTGTAATGAAATTGTTGCCAGCAGAGCCACGCTCAAGGTCCTAAACGATATCTTAACCGCCATCGATAAGAAACAATACTGTGCAGCCGTATTCATTGACCTGGCAAAGGCTTTCGACTCTGTCAATCACCACATCCTCATCGGCAGACTCAATAGCCTTGGTTTCTCAAATGAATGCCTCGACTGGTTCACCAACTACTTCTCTGATAGAGTTCAGTGTGTCAAATCGGAGGGCCTATTGTCCGGGCCTCTGGCCTTGGACCGACTCTCTTCTCTGTATACATCAATGATGTCGCTCTTGCTGCTGGTGAGTCTCTGATCCACCTCTACGCAGACGAAACCATTCTGTATACTTCTGGCCCTTCTTTGGACACTGTGTTAACAACCCTCCAGACGAGCCTCAATGGCATACAACTCTCCTTCCATGGCCTCCTATTGCTCTTAAATACAAGTAAAACTAAATGCATGCTTTATTTCTATCTCTACTTTGCACATTCTTCCACTGCAAATCAACCATTCCAGTGTTTTACTTGCTATAGTGTATTTACTTCACCACCATAGCTTTTTTTTGCCTTTACCTCCCTTATCTCACCTCATTGGCTCACATTGTATATAGACTTATTTTTCTACTGTATTACTGTATGTTTGTTTTACTCCATGTGTAACTCTGTGTCGTTGTATGTGTCGAACTGGTTTGCTTTATCTTGGCCAGGTCGCAGTTGTAAATGAGAACTTGTTCTCAACTTGCCTACCTGGTTAAATAAAGGTGAAATAAATCAATCAATAAAAAGAGCTGGTTCGGCTGTTTTCATATTATCCAGAGGTAAACAAATCATCGTCAAGTGTGCGATCTGAACGCTCTGAGAGCGAAACCAGATGGGTGGGGCTAGAGCTTAAGAGGGTGTGAACGATGCTGAATGGGTGGAGACAAAGAAGAGCTCTTCACTAGATACCAAAACATTCAAAGGACATTTTCTCAAAAGTGAGTTTACAAGTTGATCAACTTTCAAAGCATAACTACTTTCCCATTGTTCCTCAATTGTAGTGTATGATATACCATGTTGTAGCTCTGAGTCTCTACTTTTATCCAAGGTAAAAAAAAAAACAACAACTTCAAATTGGAGCCGGTCGGTCACATATGAGAGTTTAGAGACCAGAGTGATGGAGAATGTTGTTTTTGAATAATATATGAGAGTTTAGAGGCCAGAGTGATTGAGAACATTGTTTCTGAATAAGATATGAGGGATCAGAGCCCAGGGTGATGGAGAACATTGTTTCTGAATAAGATATGAGGGATCAGAGCCCAGAGTGATGGAGAACATTGTTTCTGAATAAGATATGAGGGATCAGAGGCCAGGGTGATGGAGAACGTTGTTTCTGAATAAGATATGAGGGATCAGAGCCCAGGGTGATGGAGAACGTTGTTTCTGAATAAGATATGAGGGATCAGAGCCCAGGGTGATGGAGAACGTTGTTTCTGAATAAGATATGAGGGATCAGAGCCCAGGGTGATGGAGAACGTTGTTTCTGAATAAGATATGCGGGATCAGAGCCCAGGGTGATGGAGAACGTTGTTTCTGAATAAGATATGCGGGATCAGAGCCCAGGGTGATGGAGAACGTTGTTTCTGAATAAGATATGAGGGATCAGAGCCCAGGGTGATGGAGAACGTTGTTTCTGAATAAGATATGCGGGATCAGAGCCCAGGGTGATGGAGAACGTTGTTTCTGAATAAGATATGAGGGATCAGAGCCCAGGGTGATGGAGAACATTGTTTCTAAATAAGATATGAGGGATCAGAGGCCAGGGTGATGGAGAACGTTGTTTCTGAATAAGATATGAGGGATCAGAGCCCAGGGTGATGGAGAACATTGTTTCTAAATAAGATATGAGGGATCAGAGGCCAGGGTGATGGAGAACAGCCCAGGGTGATGGAGAACGTTGTTTCTGAATAAGATATGAGGGATCAGAGCCCAGGGTGATGGAGAACATTGTTTCTGAATAAGATATGAGGGATCAGAGGCCAGAGTGATGGAGAACATTGTTTCTGAATAAGATATGAGGGATCAGAGCCCAGGGTGATGGAGAACATTGTTTCTGACTAAGATATGAGGGGATGGAGAACATTGTTTCTGAATAATATATGAGGGATCAGAGGCCAGAGTGATGGAGAACATTGTTTCTGAATAAGATATGAGGGATCAGAGGCCAGGGTGATGGAGAACATTGTTTCTGAATAAGATATGAGGGATCAGAGGCCAGGGTGATGGAGAATATTGTTTCTGAATAATATATGAGGGATCAGAGGCCAGGGTGATGGAGAACGTTGTTTCTGAATAAGATATGAGGGATCAGAGGCCAGAGTGATGGAGAACATTGTTTCTGAATAAGATATGAGGGATCAGAGGCCAGGGTGATGGAGAACATTGTTTCTGAATAAGATATGAGGGATCAGAGGCCAGGGTGATGGAGAACGTTGTTTCTGAATAAGATATGAGGGATCAGAGGCCAGAGTGATGGAGAACATTGTTTCTGAATAAGATATGAGGGATCAGAGGCCAGAGTGATGGAGAACATTGTTTCTGAATAAGATATGAGGGATCAGAGGCCAGGGTGATGGAGAACATTGTTTATGAATAATATATGAGGGATCAGAGGCCAGGGTGATGGAGAACATTGTTTCTGAATAAGATATGAGGGATCAGAGGCCAGAGTGATGGAGAACATTGTTTCTGAATAAGATATGAGGGATCAGAGCCCAGAGTGATGGAGAACATTGTTTCTGAATAAGATATGAGGGATCAGAGGCCAGGGTGATGGAGAACATTGTTTCTGAATAAGATATGAGGGATCAGAGGCCAGGGTGATGGAGAACATTGTTTCTGAATAAGATATGAGGGATCAGAGGCCAGGGTGATGGAGAACATTGTTTCTGAATAAGATATGAGGGATCAGAGGCCAGGGTGATGGAGAACATTGTTTCTGAATAAGATATGAGGGATCAGAGGCCAGGGTGATGGAGAACATTGTTTCTGAATAAGATATGAGGGATCAGAGGCCAGGGTGATGGAGAACATTGTTTCTGAATAAGATATGAGGGATCAGAGGCCAGGGTGATGGAGAATATTGTTTCTGATCTAAGCCGAGTATCAGTATCCACGACTCAACTGGTCAGAACTCATATCCACTGGTCAGAACTCATATCCACTGGTCAGAACTCATATCCACTGGTCAGAACTCCTATCCACCTGTCAACTGGTCAGAACTCATATCCACTGGTCAGAACTCCTATCCACCTGTCAACTGGTCAGAACTCCTATCCACTGGTCAGAACTCCTATCCACTGGTCAGAACTCCTATCTACTGGTCAGAACTCCTATCCACTGGTCAGAACTCCTATCCACTGGTCAGAACTCCTATCTACTGGTCAGAACTCCTATCCACTGGTCAGAACTCCTATCCACTGGTCAGAACTACTGGTCAGAACTCCTATCCACTGGTCAGAACTCCTATCCACTGGTCAGAACTCCTATCTACTGGTCAGAACTCCTATCCACTGGTCAGAACTCCTATCCACTGGTCAGAACTCCTATCCACTGGTCAGAACTCCTATCCACTGGTCAGAACTCCTATCCACTGGTCAGAACTCCTATCCACTGGTCAGAACTCCTATCCACCTGTCAACTGGTCAGAACTCCTATCCACCTGTCAACTGGTCAGAACTCCTATCCACTGGTCAGAATCCTATCCACTGGTCAGAACTCCTATCCACTGGTCAGAACTCCTATCTACTGGTCAGAACTCAGAACTATCCACTGGTCAGAACTCCTATCCACTGGTCAGAACTCCTATCCACTGGTCAGAACTCCTATCCACTGGTCAGAACTCCTATCCACTGGTCAGAACTCCTATCCACTGGTCAGAACTCATATCCACTGGTCAGAACTCCTATCCACCTGTCAACTGGTCAGAACTCCTATCCACTGGTCAGAACTCCTATCCACTGGTCAGAACTCCTATCCACTGGTCAGAACTCCTATCCACTGGTCAGAACTCCTATCCACTGGTCAGAACTCCTATCCACTGGTCAGAACTCCTATCCACTGGTCAGAACTCCTATCCACTGGTCAGAACTCCTATCCACTGGTCAGAACTCCTATCCACTGGTCAGAACTCCTATCCACTGGTCAGAACTCCTATCCACTGGTCAGAACTCCTATCTACTGGTCAGAACTCCTATCCACTGGTCAGAACTCCTATCCACTGGTCAGAACTCCTATCCACTGGTCAGAACTCCTATCCACTGGTCAGAACTCCTATCCACTGGTCAGAACTCCTATCCACTGGTCAGAACTCCTATCCACTGGTCAGAACTCCTATCCACTGGTCAGAACTCCTATCCACTGGTCAGAACTCCTATCCACTGGTCAGAACTCCTATCCACTGGTCAGAACTCCTATCCACTGGTCAGAACTCCTATCCACTGGTCAGAACTCCTATCCACTGGTCAGAACTCCTATCCACTGGTCAGAACTCATATCCACTGGTCAGAACTCCTATCCACTGGTCAGAACTCCTATCCACTGGTCAGAACTCCTATCCACTGGTCAGAACTCCTATCTGGTCAGAACTCCTATCCACTGGTCAGAACTCCTATCCACTGGTCAGAACTCTATCCACTGGTCAGAACTCCTATCCACTGGTCAGAACTCATATCCACTGGTCAGAACTATCCACTGGTCAGAATCCACCTGGTCAGAACTCATCCACTGGTCAGAACTCCTATCCACTGGTCAGAACTCCTATCCACTGGTCAGAACTCCTATCCACTGGTCAGAACTGGTCAGAACTATCCACTGGTCAGAACTCATATCCTGGTCAGAACTCATATCCACTGGTCAGAACTCCTATCCACTGGTCAGAACTCCTGGTCAGAACTCTACTGGTCAGAACTCCTATCCACTGGTCAGAACTCCTATCCACTGGTCAGAACTCCTATCCACTGGTCAGAACTCCTATCCACTGGTCAGAACTCCTATCCACTGGTCAGAACTCCTATCCACTGGTCAGAACTCCTATCTACTGGTCAGAACTCCTATCCACCTGTCAACTGGTCAGAACTCCTATCCACTGGTCAGAACTCCTATCCACTGGTCAGATCTCATATCCACAAGTCAACTGGTCAGAACTCCTATCTACTGGTCAGAACTCCTATCCACTGGTCAGAACTCCTATCCACTGGTCAGAACTCCTATCCACTGGTCAGAACTCATAACTCAGAACTCCTATCCACTGGTCAGAACTCATATCCACTGGTCAGAACTCCTATCCACTGGTCAGAACTCATATCCACAAGTCAGAACTCCTATCCACTGGTCAGAACTCATATCCACTGGTCAGAACTCCTATCCACTAGTCAGTACTCCTATCCACAACTCAACTGGTCAGAACTATCCACAGATTGTTATTCATGTTTTATTTTACCTTTATTTAACCAGGTAGGCAAGTTGAGAACAAGTTGTCATTTACAACTGTGACCAGGCCAAGATAAAGCCAAGCAGTGCGACACAAACAACAACACAGAGAATCACATAAACGTACAGTCAATAACACAATAGAAAAATCTATGTACAGTGTGTGCAAATGTAGAAGATTTGGGAGGTAAGGCAATAAATAGGCGAAATAATTACAATTTAGTAATTCACCTGGTCAGAACTCTCGCCTGTGGCTTAACTGCTTCACTAGCAGGGTGTCGTTACCGTGGCTGTGGCCAGGCGGCTCGTTAGGGGAGGGTCTCCAGTCCTTACTTAGTTTTGTTTCAAGGAGAGATGGTGAAGTCACCTTGCCAGGGCTGTCATTACCTGTATTTGCCAGGGCTGTCATTACCTGTATTTGCGGGCAGGGGAGAGGAGAGGAGAGGAGAGGAGTGGAGGAGGGGGCGGGGGAGAGGAGAGGAGAAGAGAGAGGAGGGGAGGGGAGGAGAGGAGGAGGGGGCGGAGGAGGGGCGGAGGGGAGGGGAGGAGGGCGGAGGAGAGGAGGAGGGGGCGGATTAGGGACGGAGGGGAGGAGGGCGGAGGAGACAGGATGAATGTGATTTAACGAGCATGATACGCTGTTCATTCATTCATTATATGGGGATAGGAGAGGAGCTTATAGGGATTGGGAGCGTAGCCAAACCTCTGGTTCTCACAGCCTTTTAGAACTTAATATGTTCATATTTACCATGAAGAAACCTTCCTTCTAGCAGGCGCTTTTATGGTGCACGGAGGGAGAGAGGCTAACGGGTCCACACGACACGTCCTGCTCGTCCTCACTAAGCCTGTAGTCTACAGTAGAGACCTGATAGTCTTCTCGAAGCCTGGAGTCTACAGTAGAGACCTGCTAGTCTTCACTAAGCCTGTAGTCTACAGTAGAGACCTGCTAGTCTTCTCTAAGCCTGTAGTCTACAGTAGAGACCTGCTAGTTTTCACTAAGCCTGTAGTCTACAGTAGAGACCTGCTAGTCTTCACTAAGCCTGTAGTCTACAGTAGAGACCTGCTAGTCTTCACTAAGCCTGTAGTCTACAGTAGAGACCTGCTAGTCTTCTCTAAGCCTGTAGTCTACAGTAGAGACCTGATAGTCTTCTCGAAGCCTGAAGTCTACAGTAGAGACCTGCTAGTCTTCACTAAGCCTGTAGTCTACAGTAGAGACCTGCTAGTCTTCTCTAAGCCTGTAGTCTACAGTAGAGACCTGCTAGTCTTCACTAAGCCTGTAGTCTACAGTAGAGACCTGCTAGTCTTCACTAAGCCTGTAGTCTACAGTAGAGACCTGCTAGTTTTCACTAAGCTTATAGTCTACAGTAGAGACCTGCTCGTCTTCTCTAAGCCTGTAGTCTACAGTAGAGACCTGCTAGTCTTCTCTAAGCCTGTAGTCTACAGTAGAGACCTGCTAGTCTTCTCTAAGCCTGTAGTCTACAGTAGAGACCTGCTAGTCTTCTCTAAGCCTGTAGTCTACAGTAGAGACCTGCTAGTCTTCTCTAAGCCTGTAGTCTACAGTAGAGACCTGCTAGTCTTCTCTAAGCCTGTAGTCTACGGTAGAGACCTGCTAGTCTTCTCTAAGCCTGTAGTCTACGGTAGAGACCTGCTAGTCTTCTCTAAGCCAGTAGTCTACAGTAGAGACCTTCCTCTCACACTCTCCTCTTCTCTCTCCTCCTCCCAGGCGCCCCTACCGGCCCCTATCTTAAAGAGGACCAGTTCCACTGGCAGCTCCATGCTCACTATTACCCCCCCCTGCTCCGATCTGCCGGCGTACGCAAGTTCATGGTGGGATATGAAATGCTGGCGCAGGAGCAGAGAGACCTTACACCTGAACAGGTAATACATTTGGGAAACAGTATTACTGCAACATATTCTATATATAAGCACAGATCTTCATGTCTAAAACATTTAGTAATTAGCTAAAGTATTCCTATATGTCCATGTTATTTACCACAGCTCCTAATAAAGTTATCAAGCTACCTCAACTGTGTAACTCTGACTGAGGTTCCAGGCTGTAACTCTGAGGGTGGGTCCAGGCTGTAACTCTGATTGAGGGTCCAGGCTGTAACTCTGACTGAGGGTCCAGGCTGTAACTCTGACTGAGGGTCCAGGCTGTAACTCTGAGGGAGGGTCCAGGCTGTAACTCTGACTGAGGGTCCAGGCTGTAACTCTGGGGGAGGGTCCAGGCTGTAACTCTGACTGAGGGTCCAGGCTGTAACTCTGACTGAGGGTCCAGGCTGTAACTCTGAGGGAGGGTCCAGGCTGTAACTCTGACTGAGGGTCCAGGCTGTAACTCTGACTGAGGGTCCAGGCTGTAACTCTGACTGAGGGTCCAGGCTGTAACTCTGAGGGAGGGTCCAGGCTGTAACTCTGACTGAGGGTCCAGGCTGTAACTCTGAGGGAGGGTCCAGGCTGTAACTCTGACTGCGGGTCCAGGCTGTAACTCTGACTGAGGGTCCAGGCTGTAACTCTGACTGAGGGTCCAGGCTGTAACTCTGACTGAGGGTCCAGGCTGTAACTCTGACTGAGGGTCCAGGCTGTAACTCTGGGGAGGGTCCAGGCTGTAACTCTGACTGAGGGTCCAGGCTGTAACTCTGGGGAGGGTCCAGGCTGTAACTCTGACTGAGGGTCCAGGCTGTAACTCTGAGGGAGGGTCCAGGCTGTAACTCTGGGGGAGGGTCCAGGCTGTAACTCTGGGGGAGGGTCCAGGCTGTAACTCTGACTGAGGGTCCAGGCTGTAACTCTGAGGGAGGGTCCAGGCTGTAACTCTGACTGAGGGTCCAGGCTGTAACTCTGACTGAGGGTCCAGGCTGTAACTCTGAGGGAGGGTCCAGGCTGTAACTCTGACTGAGGGTCCAGGCTGTAACTCTGACTGAGGGTCCAGGCTGTAACTCTGGGGGAGGGTCCAGGCTGTAACTCTGGGGGAGGGTCCAGGCTGTAACTCTGACTGAGGGTCCAGGCTGTAACTCTGACTGAGGGTCCAGGCTGTAACTCTGACTGAGGGTCCAGGCTGTAACTCTGACTGAGGGTCCAGGCTGTAACTCTGACTGAGGGTCCAGGCTGTAACTCTGACTGAGGGTCCAGGCTGTAACTCTGGGGAGGGTCCAGGCTGTAACTCTGACTGAGGGTCCAGGCTGTAACTCTGACTGAGGGTCCAGGCTGTAACTCTGACTGAGGGTCCAGGCTGTAACTCTGACTGAGGGTCCAGGCTGTAACTCTGACTGAGGGTCCAGGCTGTAACTCTGACTGAGGGTCCAGGCTGTAACTCTGACTGAGGGTCCAGGCTGTAACTCTGACTGAGGGTCCAGGCTGTAACTCTGAGGGAGGGTCCAGGCTGTAACTCTGACTGAGGGTCCAGGCTGTAACTCTGACTGAGGGTCCAGGCTGTAACTCTGACTGAGGGTCCAGGCTGTAACTCTGAGGGAGGGTCCAGGCTGTAACTCTGAGGGAGGGTCCAGGCTGTAACTCTGACTGAGGGTCCAGGCTGTAACTCTGACTGAGGGTCCAGGCTGTAACTCTGACTGAGGGTCCAGGCTGTAACTCTGACTGAGGGTCCAGGCTGTAACTCTGAGGGAGGGTCCAGGCTGTAACTCTGACTGAGGGTCCAGGCTGTAACTCTGGGGAGGGTCCAGGCTGTAACTCTGAGGGAGGGTCCAGGCTGTAACTCTGAGGGAGGGTCCAGGCTGTAACTCTGACTGAGGTTCCAGGCTGTAACTCTGACTGAGGGTCCAGGCTGTAACTCTGACTGAGGGTCCAGGCTGTAACTCTGGGGGAGGGTCCAGGCTGTAACTCTGAGGGAGGGTCCAGGCTGTAACTCTGACTGAGGGTCCAGGCTGTAACTCTGACTGAGGGTCCAGGCTGTAACTCTGACTGAGGGTCCAGGCTGTAACTCTGGGGGAGGGTCCAGGCTGTAACTCTGACTGAGGGTCCAGGCTGTAACTCTGACTGAGGGTCCAGGCTGTAACTCTGACTGAGGGTCCAGGCTGTAACTCTGACTGAGGGTCCAGGCTGTAACTCTGAGGGAGGGTCCAGGCTGTAACTCTGGGGAGGGTCCAGGCTGTAACTCTGAGGGAGGTTCCAGGCTGTAACTCTGACTGAGGGTCCAGGCTGTAACTCTGAGGGAGGGTCCAGGCTGTAACTCTGAGGGAGGGTCCAGGCTGTAACTCTGACTGAGGGTCCAGGCTATAACTCTGACTGAGGGTCCAGGCTGTAACTCTGAGGGAGGGTCCAGGCTGTAACTCTGAGGGAGGGTCCAGGCTGTAACTCTGACTGAGGGTCCAGGCTGTAACTCTGAGGGAGGGTCCAGGCTGTAACTCTGACTGAGGGTCCAGGCTGTAACTCTGAGGGAGGGTCCAGGCTGTAACTCTGACTGAGGGTCCAGGCTATAACTCTGAGGGAGGGTCCAGGCTGTAACTCTGACTGAGGGTCCAGGCTGTAACTCTGGGAGGGTCCAGGCTGTAACTCTGACTGAGGGTCCAGGCTGTAACTCTGGGGGAGGGTCCAGGCTGTAACTCTGACTGAGGGTCCAGGCTGTAACTCTGACTGAGGGTCCAGGCTGTAACTCTGACTGAGGGTCCAGGCTGTAACTCTGAGGGAGGGTCCAGGCTGTAACTCTGACTGAGGGTCCAGGCTGTAACTCTGAGGGAGGGTCCAGGCTGTAACTCTGACTGAGGGTCCAGGCTGTAACTCTGACTGAGGGTCCAGGCTGTAACTCTGAGGGAGGGTCCAGGCTGTAACTCTGACTGAGGGTCCAGGCTGTAACTCTGACTGAGGGTCCAGGCTGTAACTCTGACGGAGGGTCCAGGCTGTAACTCTGAGGGAGGGTCCAGGCTGTAACTCTGAGGGAGGGTCCAGGCTGTAACTCTGACTGAGGGTCCAGGCTGTAACTCTGACTGAGGGTCCAGGCTGTAACTCTGACTGAGGGTCCAGGCTGTAACTCTGAGGGAGGGTCCAGGCTGTAACTCTGACTGAGGGTCCAGGCTGTAACTCTGAGGGAGGGTCCAGGCTGTAACTCTGAGGGAGGGTCCAGGCTGTAACTCTGGGGGAGGGTCCAGGCTGTAACTCTGACTGAGGGTCCAGGCTGTAACTCTGACTGAGGGTCCAGGCTGTAACTCTGACGGAGGGTCCAGGCTGTAACTCTGAGGGAGGGTCCAGGCTATAACTCTGGGGGAGGGTCCAGGCTGTAACTCTGAGGGAGGGTCCAGGCTGTAACTCTGGGGGAGGGTCCAGGCTGTAACTCTGGGGGAGGGTCCAGGCTGTAACTCTGAGGGAGGGTCCAGGCTGTAACTCTGAGGGAGGGTCCAGGCTGTAACTCTGACTGAGGGTCCAGGCTGTAACTCTGACTGAGGGTCCAGGCTGTAACTCTGACTGAGGGTCCAGGCTGTAACTCTGAGGGAGGGTCCAGGCTGTAACTCTGAGGGAGGGTCCAGGCTGTAACTCTGACTGAGGGTCCAGGCTATAACTCTGAGGGAGGGTCCAGGCTGTAACTCTGACTGAGGGTCCAGGCTGTAACTCTGACGGAGGGTCCAGGCTGTAACTCTGACTGAGGGTCCAGGCTGTAACTCTGGGGGAGGGTCCAGGCTGTAACTCTGACTGAGGGTCCAGGCTGTAACTCTGAGGGAGGGTCCAGGCTGTAACTCTGACTGAGGGTCCAGGCTGTAACTCTGACTGAGGGTCCAGGCTGTAACTCTGAGGGAGGGTCCAGGCTGTAACTCTGACTGAGGGTCCAGGCTGTAACTCTGAGGGAGGGTCCAGGCTGTAACTCTGGGGGAGGGTCCAGGCTGTAACTCTGACTGAGGGTCCAGGCTGTAACTCTGACTGAGGGTCCAGGCTGTAACTCTGACGGAGGGTCCAGGCTGTAACTCTGAGGGAGGGTCCAGGCTGTAACTCTGGGGGAGGGTCCAGGCTGTAACTCTGAGGGAGGGTCCAGGCTGTAACTCTGACTGAGGGTCCAGGCTGTAACTCTGACTGAGGGTCCAGGCTGTAACTCTGAGGGAGGGTCCAGGCTGTAACTCTGACTGAGGGTCCAGGCTGTAACTCTGACTGAGGGTCCAGGCTGTAACTCTGACTGAGGGTCCAGGCTGTAACTCTGACTGAGGGTCCAGGCTGTAACTCTGACTGAGGGTCCAGGCTGTAACTCTGGGGAGGGTCCAGGCTGTAACTCTGACTGAGGGTCCAGGCTGTAACTCTGGGGGAGGGTCCAGGCTGTAACTCTGACTGAGGGTCCAGGCTGTAACTCTGACTGAGGGTCCAGGCTGTAACTCTGAGGGAGGGTCCAGGCTGTAACTCTGGGGGAGGGTCCAGGCTGTAACTCTGACTGAGGGTCCAGGCTGTAACTCTGACTGAGGGTCCAGGCTGTAACTCTGAGGGAGGGTCCAGGCTGTAACTCTGACTGAGGGTCCAGGCTGTAACTCTGGGGGAGGGTCCAGGCTGTAACTCTGAGGGAGGGTCCAGGCTGTAACTCTGACTGAGGGTCCAGGCTGTAACTCTGACTGAGGGTCCAGGCTGTAACTCTGACTGAGGGTCCAGGCTGTAACTCTGGGGAGGGTCCAGGCTGTAACTCTGGGGGAGGGTCCAGGCTGTAACTCTGGGGAGGGTCCAGGCTGTAACTCTGACTGAGGGTCCAGGCTGTAACTCTGACTGAGGGTCCAGGCTGTAACTCTGACTGAGGGTCCAGGCTGTAACTCTGACTGAGGGTCCAGGCTGTAACTCTGACTGAGGGTCCAGGCTGTAACTCTGAGGGAGGGTCCAGGCTGTAACTCTGACTGAGGGTCCAGGCTGTAACTCTGAGGGAGGGTCCAGGCTGTAACTCTGACTGAGGGTCCAGGCTGTAACTCTGGGGGAGGGTCCAGGCTGTAACTCTGACTGAGGGTCCAGGCTGTAACTCTGAGGGAGGGTCCAGGCTGTAACTCTGACTGAGGGTCCAGGCTGTAACTCTGACTGAGGGTCCAGGCTGTAACTCTGACTGAGGGTCCAGGCTGTAACTCTGGGGGAGGGTCCAGGCTGTAACTCTGACTGAGGGTCCAGGCTGTAACTCTGACTGAGGGTCCAGGCTGTAACTCTGACTGAGGGTCCAGGCTGTAACTCTGACTGAGGGTCCAGGCTGTAACTCTGACTGAGGGTCCAGGCTGTAACTCTGACTGAGGGTCCAGGCTGTAACTCTGACTGAGGGTCCAGGCTGTAACTCTGACTGAGGGTCCAGGCTGTAACTCTGAGGGAGGGTCCAGGCTGTAACTCTGAGGGAGGGTCCAGGCTGTAACTCTGACTGAGGGTCCAGGCTGTAACTCTGACTGAGGGTCCAGGCTGTAACTCTGACTGAGGGTCCAGGCTGTAACTCTGACTGAGGGTCCAGGCTGTAACTCTGAGGGAGGGTCCAGGCTGTAACTCTGACTGAGGGTCCAGGCTGTAACTCTGAGGGAGGGTCCAGGCTGTAACTCTGAGGGAGGGTCCAGGCTGTAACTCTGAGGGAGGGTCCAGGCTGTAACTCTGACTGAGGGTCCAGGCTGTAACTCTGACTGAGGGTCCAGGCTGTAACTCTGACTGAGGGTCCAGGCTGTAACTCTGACTGAGGGTCCAGGCTGTAACTCTGAGGGAGGGTCCAGGCTGTAACTCTGACTGAGGGTCCAGGCTGTAACTCTGACGGAGGGTCCAGGCTGTAACTCTGACTGAGGGTCCAGGCTGTAACTCTGGGGAGGGTCCAGGCTGTAACTCTGACTGAGGGTCCAGGCTGTAACTCTGACTGAGGTCCAGGCTGTAACTCTGAGGGGGGGTCCAGGCTGTAACTCTGACTGAGGTTCCAGGCTGTAACTCTGGGGGAGGGTCCAGGCTGTAACTCTGAGGGAGGGTCCAGGCTTTAACTCTGACTGAGGGTCCAGGCTGTAACTCTGAGGGAGGGTCCAGGCTGTAACTCTGACTGAGGGTCCAGGCTGTAACTCTGAGGGAGGGTCCAGGCTGTAACTCTGACTGAGGGTCCAGGCTGTAACTCTGGGGGAGGGTCCAGGCTGTAACTCTGACTGAGGGTCCAGGCTGTAACTCTGACTGAGGGTCCAGGCTGTAACTCTGAGGGAGGGTCCAGGCTGTAACTCTGACTGAGGGTCCAGGCTATAACTCTGAGGGAGGGTCCAGGCTGTAACTCTGACTGAGGGTCCAGGCTGTAACTCTGACGGAGGGTCCAGGCTGTAACTCTGACTGAGGGTCCAGGCTGTAACTCTGGGGGAGGGTCCAGGCTGTAACTCTGAGGGAGGGTCCAGGCTGTAACTCTGACTGAGGGTCCAGGCTGTAACTCTGACTGAGGGTCCAGGCTGTAACTCTGACTGAGGGTCCAGGCTGTAACTCTGAGGGAGGGTCCAGGCTGTAACTCTGACTGAGGGTCCAGGCTGTAACTCTGAGGGAGGGTCCAGGCTGTAACTCTGAGGGAGGGTCCAGGCTGTAACTCTGAGGGAGGGTCCAGGCTTTAACTCTGACTGAGGGTCCAGGCTGTAACTCTGAGGGAGGGTCCAGGCTGTAACTCTGAGGGAGGGTCCAGGCTGTAACTCTGACTGCGGGTCCAGGCTGTAACTCTGACTGAGGGTCCAGGCTGTAACTCTGAGGGAGGGTCCAGGCTGTAACTCTGACGGAGGGTCCAGGCTGTAACTCTGAGGGAGGGTCCAGGCTTTAACTCTGACTGAGGGTCCAGGCTGTAACTCTGAGGGAGGGTCCAGGCTGTAACTCTGAGGGAGGGTCCAGGCTGTAACTCTGACTGCGGGTCCAGGCTGTAACTCTGACTGAGGGTCCAGGCTGTAACTCTGAGGGAAGGTCCAGGCTGTAACTCTGACTGAGGGTCCAGGCTGTAACTCTGACTGAGGGTCCAGGCTGTAACTCTGAGGGAGGGTCCAGGCTGTAACTCTGAGGGAGGGTCCAGGCTGTAACTCTGAGGGAGGGTCCAGGCTGTAACTCTGACTGAGGGTCCAGGCTGTAACTCTGACTGAGGGTCCAGGCTGTAACTCTGACGGAGGGTCCAGGCTGTAACTCTGAGGGAGGGTCCAGGCTGTAACTCTGACTGAGGGTCCAGGCTGTAACTCTGACTGAGGGTCCAGGCTGTAACTCTGACTGAGGGTCCAGGCTGTAACTCTGACTGAGGGTCCAGGCTGTAACTCTGACTGAGGGTCCAGGCTGTAACTCTGACTGAGGGTCCAGGCTGTAACTCTGATCGAAGGTCCAGGCTGTAACTCTGAGTGAGGGTCCAGGCTGTAACTCTGATCGAAGGTCCAGGCTGTAACTCTGACTGAGGTTCCAGGCTGTAACTCTGACTGAGGGTCCAGGCTGTAACTCTGACTGAGGGTCCAGGCTGTAACTCTGACTGAGGGTCCAGGCTGTAACTCTGAGGGAGGGTCCAGGCTGTAACTCTGGGGGTGGGTCCAGGCTGTAACTCTGAGGGAGGGTCCAGGCTGTAACTCTGACTGAGGGTCCAGGCTGTAACTCTGACTGAGGGTCCAGGCTGTAACTCTGACTGAGGGTCCAGGCTGTAACTCTGACTGAGGGTCCAGGCTGTAACTCTGAGGGAGGGTCCAGGCTGTAACTCTGAGGGAGGGTCCAGGCTGTAACTCTGGGGGAGGGTCCAGGCTGTAACTCTGGGGGAGGGTCCAGGCTGTAACTCTGACTGAGGGTCCAGGCTGTAACTCTGGGGGAGGGTCCAGGCTGTAACTCTGACTGAGGGTCCAGGCTGTAACTCTGACTGAGGGTCCAGGCTGTAACTCTGATCGAAGGTCCAGGCTGTAACTCTGACTGAGGGTCCAGGCTGTAACTCTGAGGGATGGTCCAGGCTGTAACTCTGACTGAGGGTCCAGGCTGTAACTCTGGGGGAGGGTCCAGGCTGTAACTCTGGGGGAGGGTCCAGGCTGTAACTCTGACTGAGGGTCCAGGCTGTAACTCTGGGGGAGGGTCCAGGCTGTAACTCTGGGGGAGGGTCCAGGCTGTAACTCTGACTGAGGGTCCAGGCTGTAACTCTGACTGAGGGTCCAGGCTGTAACTCTGGGGGTCCAGGCTGTAACTCTGAGGGAGGGTCCAGGCTGTAACTCTGACTGAGGGTCCAGGCTGTAACTCTGACTGAGGGTCCAGGCTGTAACTCTGACTGAGGGTCCAGGCTGTAACTCCAACTGAGGGTCCAGGCTGTAAATCTGAGGGAGGGTCCAGGCTTTAACTCTGACTGAGGGTCCAGGCTATAACTCTGACTGAGGGTCCAGGCTGTAACTCTGACTGAGGGTCCAGGCTGTAACTCTGACTGGGGGTCCAGGCTGTAACTCTGGGGGAGGGTCCAGGCTGTAACTCTGAGGGAGGGTCCAGGCTGTAACTCTGACTGAGGGTCCAGGCTGTAACTCTGACGGAGGGTCCAGGCTGTAACTCTGACTGAGGGTCCAGGCTGTAACTCTGAGGGAGGGTCCAGGCTGTAACTCTGACTGAGGGTCCAGGCTGTAACTCTGGGGGAGGGTCCAGGCTGTAACTCTGACTGAGGGTCCAGGCTGTAACTCTGAGGGAGGGTCCAGGCTGTAACTCTGAGGGAGGGTCCAGGCTGTAACTCTGACTGAGGGTCCAGGCTATAACTCTGAGGGAGGGTCCAGGCTGTAACTCTGACTGAGGGTCCAGGCTGTAACTCTGACGGAGGGTCCAGGCTGTAACTCTGACTGAGGGTCCAGGCTGTAACTCTGGGGGAGGGTCCAGGCTGTAACTCTGACTGAGGGTCCAGGCTGTAACTCTGAGGGAAGGTCCAGGCTGTAACTCTGACTGAGGGTCCAGGCTGTAACTCTGACTGAGGGTCCAGGCTGTAACTCTGACTCTGAGGGAGGGTCCAGGCTGTAACTCTGACTGAGGGTCCAGGCTGTAACTCTGAGGGAGGGTCCAGGCTGTAACTCTGAGGGAGGGTCCAGGCTGTAACTCTGACTGAGGGTCCAGGCTGTAACTCTGACTGAGGGTCCAGGCTACAACTCTGACTGAGGGTCCAGGCTGTAACTCTGACTGAGGGTCCAGGCTGTAACTCTGAGGGAGGGTCCAGGCTGTAACTCTGACTGAGGGTCCAGGCTGTAACTCTGACTGAGGGTCCAGGCTGTAACTCTGACTGAGGGTCCAGGCTGTAACTCTGACTGAGGGTCCAGGCTGTAACTCTGAGGGAGGGTCCAGGCTGTAACTCTGAGGGAGGGTCCAGGCTGTAACTCTGAGGGAGGGTCCAGGCTGTAACTCTGACTGAGGGTCCAGGCTGTAACTCTGACTGAGGGTCCAGGCTGTAACTCTGACTGAGGGTCCAGGCTGTAACTCTGACTGAGGGTCCAGGCTGTAACTCTGAGGGAGGGTCCAGGCTGTAACTCTGACTGAGGGTCCAGGCTGTAACTCTGACTGAGGGTCCAGGCTGTAACTCTGACTGAGGGTCCAGGCTGTAACTCTGGGGGAGGGTCCAGGCTGTAACTCTGACTGAGGGTCCAGGCTGTAACTCTGACTGAGGTTCCAGGCTGTAACTCTGAGGGGGGGTCCAGGCTGTAACTCTGACTGAGGTTCCAGGCTGTAACTCTGAGGGAGGGTCCAGGCTGTAACTCTGAGGGAGGGTCCAGGCTGTAACTCTGAGGGAGGGTCCAGGCTGTAACTCTGACTGAGGGTCCAGGCTATAACTCTGACTGAGGGTCCTGGCTGTAACTCTGAGGGAGGGTCCAGGCTGTAACTCTGAGGGAGGGTCCAGGCTGTAACTCTGACTGAGGGTCCAGGCTATAACTCTGAGGGAGGGTCCAGGCTGTAACTCTGACTGAGGGTCCAGGCTGTAACTCTGACGGAGGGTCCAGGCTGTAACTCTGACTGAGGGTCCAGGCTGTAACTCTGGGGGAGGGTCCAGGCTGTAACTCTGAGGGAGGGTCCAGGCTGTAACTCTGACTGAGGGTCCAGGCTGTAACTCTGACGGAGGGTCCAGGCTGTAACTCTGACTGAGGGTCCAGGCTGTAACTCTGAGGGAGGGTCCAGGCTGTAACTCTGACTGAGGGTCCAGGCTGTAACTCTGAGGGAGGGTCCAGGCTGTAACTCTGAGGGAGGGTCCAGGCTTTAACTCTGACTGAGGGTCCAGGCTGTAACTCTGAGGGAGGGTCCAGGCTGTAACTCTGAGGGAGGGTCCAGGCTGTAACTCTGACTGAGGGTCCAGGCTATAACTCTGAGGGAGGGTCCAGGCTGTAACTCTGACTGAGGGTCCAGGCTGTAACTCTGACGGAGGGTCCAGGCTGTAACTCTGACTGAGGGTCCAGGCTGTAACTCTGGGGGAGGGTCCAGGCTGTAACTCTGACTGAGGGTCCAGGCTGTAACTCTGAGGGAAGGTCCAGGCTGTAACTCTGACTGAGGGTCCAGGCTGTAACTCTGACTGAGGGTCCAGGCTGTAACTCTGAGGGAGGGTCCAGGCTGTAACTCTGACTGAGGGTCCAGGCTGTAACTCTGAGGGAGGGTCCAGGCTGTAACTCTGAGGGAGGGTCCAGGCTGTAACTCTGGGGGAGGGTCCAGGCTGTAACTCTGACTGAGGGTCCAGGCTGTAACTCTGACTGAGGGTCCAGGCTGTAACTCTGACGGAGGGTCCAGGCTGTAACTCTGAGGGAGGGTCCAGGCTGTAACTCTGAGGGAGGGTCCAGGCTGTAACTCTGACTGAGGGTCCAGGCTGTAACTCTGACTGAGGGTCCAGGCTGTAACTCTGACTGAGGGTCCAGGCTGTAACTCTGACTGAGGGTCCAGGCTGTAACTCTGACTGAGGGTCCAGGCTGTAACTCTGACTGAGGGTCCAGGCTGTAACTCTGACTGAGGGTCCAGGCTGTAACTCTGATCGAAGGTCCAGGCTGTAACTCTGAGTGAGGGTCCAGGCTGTAACTCTGATCGAAGGTCCAGGCTGTAACTCTGACTGAGGTTGCAGGCTGTAACTCTGACTGAGGGTCCAGGCTGTAACTCTGACTGAGGGTCCAGGCTGTAACTCTGACTGAGGGTCCAGGCTGTAACTCTGAGGGAGGGTCCAGGCTGTAACTCTGAGGGAGGGTCCAGGCTGTAACTCTGGGGGTGGGTCCAGGCTGTAACTCTGAGGGAGGGTCCAGGCTGTAACTCTGACTGAGGGTCCAGGCTGTAACTCTGACTGAGGGTCCAGGCTGTAACTCTGACTGAGGGTCCAGGCTGTAACTCTGACTGAGGGTCCAGGCTGTAACTCTGAGGGAGGGTCCAGGCTGTAACTCTGAGGGAGGGTCCAGGCTGTAACTCTGGGGGAGGGTCCAGGCTGTAACTCTGGGGGAGGGTCCAGGCTGTAACTCTGACTGAGGGTCCAGGCTGTAACTCTGGGGGAGGGTCCAGGCTGTAACTCTGACTGAGGGTCCAGGCTGTAACTCTGAGTGAGGGTCCAGGCTGTAACTCTGACTGAGGGTCCAGGCTGTAACTCTGATCGAAGGTCCAGGCTGTAACTCTGACTGAGGGTCCAGGCTGTAACTCTGAGGGATGGTCCAGGCTGTAACTCTGACTGAGGGTCCAGGCTGTAACTCTGATCGAAGGTCCAGGCTGTAACTCTGACGGAGGGTCCAGGCTGTAACTCTGACTGAGGGTCCAGGCTGTAACTCTGGGGGAGGGTCCAGGCTGTAACTCTGGGGGAGGGTCCAGGCTGTAACTCTGACTGAGGGTCCAGGCTGTAACTCTGACTGAGGGTCCAGGCTGTAACTCTGGGGGTCCAGGCTGTAACTCTGAGGGAGGGTCCAGGCTGTAACTCTGACTGAGGGTCCAGGCTGTAACTCTGACTGAGGGTCCAGGCTGTAACTCTGACTGAGGGTCCAGGCTGTAACTCCAACTGAGGGTCCAGGCTGTAAATCTGAGGGAGGGTCCAGGCTTTAACTCTGACTGAGGGTCCAGGCTGTAACTCTGACTGAGGGTCCAGGCTGTAACTCTGACTGAGGGTCCAGGCTGTAACTCTGACTGGGGGTCCAGGCTGTAACTCTGGGGGAGGGTCCAGGCTGTAACTCTGAGGGAGGGTCCAGGCTGTAACTCTGACTGAGGGTCCAGGCTGTAACTGACGGAGGGTCCAGGCTGTAACTCTGACTGAGGGTCCAGGCTGTAACTCTGAGGGAGGGTCCAGGCTGTAACTCTGACTGAGGGTCCAGGCTGTAACTCTGAGGGAGGGTCCAGGCTGTAACTCTGAGGGAGGGTCCAGGCTGTAACTCTGACTGAGGGTCCAGGCTATAACTCTGAGGGAGGGTCCAGGCTGTAACTCTGACTGAGGGTCCAGGCTGTAACTCTGACGGAGGGTCCAGGCTGTAACTCTGACTGAGGGTCCAGGCTGTAACTCTGGGGGAGGGTCCAGGCTGTAACTCTGACTGAGGGTCCAGGCTGTAACTCTGAGGGAAGGTCCAGGCTGTAACTCTGACTGAGGGTCCAGGCTGTAACTCTGACTGAGGGTCCAGGCTGTAACTCTGAGGGAGGGTCCAGGCTGTAACTCTGACTGAGGGTCCAGGCTGTAACTCTGAGGGAGGGTCCAGGCTGTAACTCTGAGGGAGGGTCCAGGCTGTAACTCTGGGGAGGGTCCAGGCTGTAACTCTGACTGAGGGTCCAGGCTGTAACTCTGACTGAGGGTCCAGGCTGTAACTCTGACGGAGGGTCCAGGCTGTAACTCTGAGGGAGGGTCCAGGCTATAACTCTGGGGAGGGTCCAGGCTGTAACTCTGAGGGAGGGTCCAGGCTGTAACTCTGACTGAGGGTCCAGGCTGTAACTCTGACTGAGGGTCCAGGCTGTAACTCTGAGGAGGGTCCAGGCTGTAACTCTGACTGCGGGTCCAGGCTGTAACTCTGACTGAGGGTCCAGGCTGTAACTCTGACTGAGGGTCCAGGCTGTAACTCTGACTGAGGGTCCAGGCTGTAACTGTGACTGAGGGTCCAGGCTGTAACTCTGGGGAGGGTCCAGGCTGTAACTCTGACTGAGGGTCCAGGCTGTAACTCTGGGGGAGGGTCCAGGCTGTAACTCTGACTGAGGGTCCAGGCTGTAACTCTGACTGAGGGTCCAGGCTGTAACTCTGAGGGAGGGTCCAGGCTGTAACTCTGGGGGAGGGTCCAGGCTGTAACTCTGGGGGAGGGTCCAGGCTGTAACTCTGAGGGAGGGTCCAGGCTGTAACTCTGACTGAGGGTCCAGGCTGTAACTCTGACTGAGGGTCCAGGCTGTAACTCTGACTGAGGTTCCAGGCTGTAACTCTGGGGGAGGGTCCAGGCTGTAACTCTGGGGGAGGGTCCAGGCTGTAACTCTGGGGGAGGGTCCAGGCTGTAACTCTGACTGAGGGTCCAGGCTGTAACTCTGACTGAGGGTCCAGGCTGTAACTCTGACTGAGGGTCCAGGCTGTAACTCTGACTGAGGGTCCAGGCTGTAACTCTGACTGAGGGTCCAGGCTGTAACTCTGAGGGAGGGTCCAGGCTGTAACTCTGACTGAGGGTCCAGGCTGTAACTCTGAGGGAGGGTCCAGGCTGTAACTCTGACTGAGGGTCCAGGCTGTAACTCTGGGGGAGGGTCCAGGCTGTAACTCTGACTGAGGGTCCAGGCTGTAACTCTGAGGGAGGGTCCAGGCTGTAACTCTGACTGAGGGTCCAGGCTGTAACTCTGACTGAGGGTCCAGGCTGTAACTCTGACTGAGGGTCCAGGCTGTAACTCTGGGGAGGGTCCAGGCTGTAACTCTGACTGAGGGTCCAGGCTGTAACTCTGACTGAGGGTCCAGGCTGTAACTCTTACTGAGGGTCCAGGCTGTAACTCTGACTGAGGGTCCAGGCTGTAACTCTGACTGAGGGTCCAGGCTGTAACTCTGACTGAGGGTCCAGGCTGTAACTCTGACTGAGGTTCCAGGCTGTAACTCTGACTGAGGGTCCAGGCTGTAACTCTGGGGGAGGGTCCAGGCTGTAACTCTGACTGAGGGTCCAGGCTGTAACTCTGACTGAGGGTCCAGGCTGTAACTCTTACTGAGGGTCCAGGCTGTAACTCTGACTGAGGGTCCAGGCTGTAACTCTGACTGAGGGTCCAGGCTGTAACTCTGACGGAGGGTCCAGGCTGTAACTCTGACTGAGGGTCCAGGCTGTAACTCTGAGGGAGGGTCCAGGCTGTAACTCTGACTGAGGGTCCAGGCTGTAACTCTGAGGGAGGGTCCAGGCTGTAACTCTGAGGAGGGTCCAGGCTGTAACTCTGACTGAGGGTCCAGGCTATAACTCTGAGGGAGGGTCCAGGCTGTAACTCTGACTGAGGGTCCAGGCTGTAACTCTGACGGAGGGTCCAGGCTGTAACTCTGACTGAGGGTCCAGGCTGTAACTCTGGGGGAGGGTCCAGGCTGTAACTCTGACTGAGGGTCCAGGCTGTAACTCTGACTGAGGGTCCAGGCTGTAACTCTGAGGGAGGGTCCAGGCTGTAACTCTGACTGAGGGTCCAGGCTGTAACTCTGAGGAGGGTCCAGGCTGTAACTCTGAGGGAGGGTCCAGGCTGTAACTCTGGGGGAGGGTCCAGGCTGTAACTCTGACTGAGGGTCCAGGCTGTAACTCTGACTGAGGGTCCAGGCTGTAACTCTGACGGAGGGTCCAGGCTGTAACTCTGAGGGAGGGTCCAGGCTATAACTCTGGGGGAGGGTCCAGGCTGTAACTCTGAGGGAGGGTCCAGGCTGTAACTCTGACTGAGGGTCCAGGCTGTAACTCTGACTGAGGGTCCAGGCTGTAACTCTGAGGGAGGGTCCAGGCTGTAACTCTGACTGCGGGTCCAGGCTGTAACTCTGACTGAGGGTCCAGGCTGTAACTCTGACTGAGGGTCCAGGCTGTAACTCTGACTGAGGGTCCAGGCTGTAACTGTGACTGAGGGTCCAGGCTGTAACTCTGGGGGAGGGTCCAGGCTGTAACTCTGACTGAGGGTCCAGGCTGTAACTCTGGGGGAGGGTCCAGGCTGTAACTCTGACTGAGGGTCCAGGCTGTAACTCTGACTGAGGGTCCAGGCTGTAACTCTGAGGGAGGGTCCAGGCTGTAACTCTGGGGGAGGGTCCAGGCTGTAACTCTGGGGGAGGGTCCAGGCTGTAACTCTGAGGGAGGGTCCAGGCTGTAACTCTGACTGAGGGTCCAGGCTGTAACTCTGACTGAGGGTCCAGGCTGTAACTCTGACTGAGGTTCCAGGCTGTAACTCTGGGGGAGGGTCCAGGCTGTAACTCTGGGGGAGGGTCCAGGCTGTAACTCTGGGGGAGGGTCCAGGCTGTAACTCTGACTGAGGGTCCAGGCTGTAACTCTGACTGAGGGTCCAGGCTGTAACTCTGACTGAGGGTCCAGGCTGTAACTCTGACTGAGGGTCCAGGCTGTAACTCTGACTGAGGGTCCAGGCTGTAACTCTGAGGGAGGGTCCAGGCTGTAACTCTGACTGAGGGTCCAGGCTGTAACTCTGAGGGAGGGTCCAGGCTGTAACTCTGACTGAGGGTCCAGGCTGTAACTCTGGGGGAGGGTCCAGGCTGTAACTCTGACTGAGGGTCCAGGCTGTAACTCTGAGGGAGGGTCCAGGCTGTAACTCTGACTGAGGGTCCAGGCTGTAACTCTGACTGAGGGTCCAGGCTGTAACTCTGACTGAGGGTCCAGGCTGTAACTCTGGGGGAGGGTCCAGGCTGTAACTCTGACTGAGGGTCCAGGCTGTAACTCTGACTGAGGGTCCAGGCTGTAACTCTTACTGAGGGTCCAGGCTGTAACTCTGACTGAGGGTCCAGGCTGTAACTCTACTGAGGGTCCAGGCTGTAACTCTGACTGAGGGTCCAGGCTGTAACTCTGACTGAGGGTCCAGGCTGTAACTCTGACTGAGGGTCCAGGCTGTAACTCTGACTGAGGTTCCAGGCTGTAACTCTGACTGAGGGTCCAGGCTGTAACTCTGGGGGAGGGTCCAGGCTGTAACTCTGAGGGAGGGTCCAGGCTGTAACTCTGACTGAGGGTCCAGGCTGTAACTCTGAGGGAGGGTCCAGGCTGTAACTCTGAGGGAGGGTCCAGGCTGTAACTCTGACTGAGGGTCCAGGCTATAACTCTGAGGGAGGGTCCAGGCTGTAACTCTGACTGAGGGTCCAGGCTGTAACTCTGACGGAGGGTCCAGGCTGTAACTCTGACTGAGGGTCCAGGCTGTAACTCTGGGAGGGTCCAGGCTGTAACTCTGACTGAGGGTCCAGGCTGTAACTCTGACTGAGGGTCCAGGCTGTAACTCTGAGGGAGGGTCCAGGCTGTAACTCTGACTGAGGGTCCAGGCTGTAACTCTGAGGGAGGGTCCAGGCTGTAACTCTGAGGGAGGGTCCAGGCTGTAACTCTGGGGAGGGTCCAGGCTGTAACTCTGACTGAGGGTCCAGGCTGTAACTCTGACTGAGGGTCCAGGCTGTAACTCTGACGGAGGGTCCAGGCTGTAACTCTGAGGGAGGGTCCAGGCTATAACTCTGGGGGAGGGTCCAGGCTGTAACTCTGAGGGAGGGTCCAGGCTGTAACTCTGACTGAGGGTCCAGGCTGTAACTCTGACTGAGGGTCCAGGCTGTAACTCTGAGGGAGGGTCCAGGCTGTAACTCTGACTGCGGGTCCAGGCTGTAACTCTGACTGAGGGTCCAGGCTGTAACTCTGACTGAGGGTCCAGGCTGTAACTCTGACTGAGGGTCCAGGCTGTAACTGTGACTGAGGGTCCAGGCTGTAACTCTGGGGGAGGGTCCAGGCTGTAACTCTGACTGAGGGTCCAGGCTGTAACTCTGGGGGAGGGTCCAGGCTGTAACTCTGACTGAGGGTCCAGGCTGTAACTCTGACTGAGGGTCCAGGCTGTAACTCTGAGGGAGGGTCCAGGCTGTAACTCTGGGGGAGGGTCCAGGCTGTAACTCTGGGGGAGGGTCCAGGCTGTAACTCTGAGGGAGGGTCCAGGCTGTAACTCTGACTGAGGGTCCAGGCTGTAACTCTGACTGAGGGTCCAGGCTGTAACTCTGGGGGAGGGTCCAGGCTGTAACTCTGACTGAGGGTCCAGGCTGTAACTCTGACTGAGGGTCCAGGCTGTAACTCTGAGGGAGGGTCCAGGCTGTAACTCTGACTGAGGGTCCAGGCTGTAACTCTGAGGGAGGGTCCAGGCTGTAACTCTGAGGGAGGGTCCAGGCTGTAACTCTGGGGGAGGGTCCAGGCTGTAACTCTGACTGAGGGTCCAGGCTGTAACTCTGACTGAGGGTCCAGGCTGTAACTCTGACGGAGGGTCCAGGCTGTAACTCTGAGGGAGGGTCCAGGCTATAACTCTGGGGGAGGGTCCAGGCTGTAACTCTGAGGGAGGGTCCAGGCTGTAACTCTGACTGAGGGTCCAGGCTGTAACTCTGACTGAGGGTCCAGGCTGTAACTCTGAGGGAGGGTCCAGGCTGTAACTCTGACTGCGGGTCCAGGCTGTAACTCTGACTGAGGGTCCAGGCTGTAACTCTGACTGAGGGTCCAGGCTGTAACTCTGACTGAGGGTCCAGGCTGTAACTGTGACTGAGGGTCCAGGCTGTAACTCTGGGGGAGGGTCCAGGCTGTAACTCTGACTGAGGGTCCAGGCTGTAACTCTGGGGGAGGGTCCAGGCTGTAACTCTGACTGAGGGTCCAGGCTGTAACTCTGACTGAGGGTCCAGGCTGTAACTCTGAGGAGGGTCCAGGCTGTAACTCTGGGGGAGGGTCCAGGCTGTAACTCTGGGGAGGGTCCAGGCTGTAACTCTGAGGGAGGGTCCAGGCTGTAACTCTGACTGAGGGTCCAGGCTGTAACTCTGACTGAGGGTCCAGGCTGTAACTCTGACTGAGGTTCCAGGCTGTAACTCTGGGAGGGTCCAGGCTGTAACTCTGGGGAGGGTCCAGGCTGTAACTCTGGGGAGGGTCCAGGCTGTAACTCTGACTGAGGGTCCAGGCTGTAACTCTGACTGAGGGTCCAGGCTGTAACTCTGACTGAGGGTCCAGGCTGTAACTCTGACTGAGGGTCCAGGCTGTAACTCTGACTGAGGGTCCAGGCTGTAACTCTGAGGGAGGGTCCAGGCTGTAACTCTGACTGAGGGTCCAGGCTGTAACTCTGAGGGAGGGTCCAGGCTGTAACTCTGACTGAGGGTCCAGGCTGTAACTCTGGGGAGGGTCCAGGCTGTAACTCTGACTGAGGGTCCAGGCTGTAACTCTGAGGGAGGGTCCAGGCTGTAACTCTGACTGAGGGTCCAGGCTGTAACTCTGACTGAGGGTCCAGGCTGTAACTCTGACTGAGGGTCCAGGCTGTAACTCTGGGGGAGGGTCCAGGCTGTAACTCTGACTGAGGGTCCAGGCTGTAACTCTGACTGAGGGTCCAGGCTGTAACTCTTACTGAGGGTCCAGGCTGTAACTCTGACTGAGGGTCCAGGCTGTAACTCTTACTGAGGGTCCAGGCTGTAACTCTGACTGAGGGTCCAGGCTGTAACTCTGACTGAGGGTCCAGGCTGTAACTCTGACTGAGGGTCCAGGCTGTAACTCTGACTGAGGGTCCAGGCTGTAACTCTGACTGAGGGTCCAGGCTGTAACTCTGGGGGAGGGTCCAGGCTGTAACTCTGAGGGAGGGTCCAGGCTGTAACTCTGACTGAGGGTCCAGGCTGTAACTCTGAGGGAGGGTCCAGGCTGTAACTCTGAGGGAGGGTCCAGGCTGTAACTCTGACTGAGGGTCCAGGCTATAACTCTGAGGAGGGTCCAGGCTGTAACTCTGACTGAGGGTCCAGGCTGTAACTCTGACGGAGGGTCCAGGCTGTAACTCTGACTGAGGGTCCAGGCTGTAACTCTGGGGGAGGGTCCAGGCTGTAACTCTGACTGAGGGTCCAGGCTGTAACTCTGACTGAGGGTCCAGGCTGTAACTCTGAGGGAGGGTCCAGGCTGTAACTCTGACTGAGGGTCCAGGCTGTAACTCTGAGGGAGGGTCCAGGCTGTAACTCTGAGGGAGGGTCCAGGCTGTAACTCTGGGGAGGGTCCAGGCTGTAACTCTGACTGAGGGTCCAGGCTGTAACTCTGACTGAGGGTCCAGGCTGTAACTCTGACGGAGGGTCCAGGCTGTAACTCTGAGGGAGGGTCCAGGCTATAACTCTGGGGGAGGGTCCAGGCTGTAACTCTGAGGGAGGGTCCAGGCTGTAACTCTGACTGAGGGTCCAGGCTGTAACTCTGACTGAGGGTCCAGGCTGTAACTCTGAGGGAGGGTCCAGGCTGTAACTCTGACTGCGGGTCCAGGCTGTAACTCTGACTGAGGGTCCAGGCTGTAACTCTGACTGAGGGTCCAGGCTGTAACTCTGACTGAGGGTCCAGGCTGTAACTGTGACTGAGGGTCCAGGCTGTAACTCTGGGGGAGGGTCCAGGCTGTAACTCTGACTGAGGGTCCAGGCTGTAACTCTGGGGGAGGGTCCAGGCTGTAACTCTGACTGAGGGTCCAGGCTGTAACTCTGACTGAGGGTCCAGGCTGTAACTCTGAGGGAGGGTCCAGGCTGTAACTCTGGGGGAGGGTCCAGGCTGTAACTCTGGGGGAGGGTCCAGGCTGTAACTCTGAGGGAGGGTCCAGGCTGTAACTCTGACTGAGGGTCCAGGCTGTAACTCTGACTGAGGGTCCAGGCTGTAACTCTGACTGAGGTTCCAGGCTGTAACTCTGGGGGAGGGTCCAGGCTGTAACTCTGACTGAGGGTCCAGGCTGTAACTCTGACTGAGGGTCCAGGCTGTAACTCTGGGGGAGGGTCCAGGCTGTAACTCTGGGGGAGGGTCCAGGCTGTAACTCTGGGGGAGGGTCCAGGCTGTAACTCTGACTGAGGGTCCAGGCTGTAACTCTGACTGAGGGTCCAGGCTGTAACTCTGACTGAGGGTCCAGGCTGTAACTCTGACTGAGGGTCCAGGCTGTAACTCTGACTGAGGGTCCAGGCTGTAACTCTGAGGGAGGGTCCAGGCTGTAACTCTGACTGAGGGTCCAGGCTGTAACTCTGAGGGAGGGTCCAGGCTGTAACTCTGACTGAGGGTCCAGGCTGTAACTCTGGGGGAGGGTCCAGGCTGTAACTCTGACTGAGGGTCCAGGCTGTAACTCTGAGGGAGGGTCCAGGCTGTAACTCTGACTGAGGGTCCAGGCTGTAACTCTGACTGAGGGTCCAGGCTGTAACTCTGACTGAGGGTCCAGGCTGTAACTCTGAGGGAGGGTCCAGGCTGTAACTCTGACTGAGGGTCCAGGCTGTAACTCTGACTGAGGGTCCAGGCTGTAACTCTTACTGAGGGTCCAGGCTGTAACTCTGACTGAGGGTCCAGGCTGTAACTCTGACTGAGGGTCCAGGCTGTAACTCTGACTGAGGGTCCAGGCTGTAACTCTGACTGAGGTTCCAGGCTGTAACTCTGACTGAGGGTCCAGGCTGTAACTCTGAGGGAGGGTCCAGGCTGTAACTCTGAGGGAGGGTCCAGGCTGTAACTCTGACTGAGGGTCCAGGCTGTAACTCTGACTGAGGGTCCAGGCTACAACTCTGACTGAGGGTCCAGGCTGTAACTCTGACTGAGGGTCCAGGCTGTAACTCTGAGGGAGGGTCCAGGCTGTAACTCTGACTGAGGGTCCAGGCTGTAACTCTGAGGGAGGGTCCAGGCTGTAACTCTGAGGGAGGGTCCAGGCTGTAACTCTGAGGGAGGGTCCAGGCTGTAACTCTGACTGAGGGTCCAGGCTGTAACGCTGACTGAGGGTCCAGGCTGTAACTCTGACTGAGGGTCCAGGCTGTAACTCTGACTGAGGGTCCAGGCTGTAACTCTGAGGGAGGGTCCAGGCTGTAACTCTGACTGAGGGTCCAGGCTGTAACTCTGACTGAGGGTCCAGGCTGTAACTCTGATCGAAGGTCCAGGCTGTAACTCTGAGGAGGGTCCAGGCTGTAACTCTGATCGAAGGTCCAGGCTGTAACTCTGACTGAGGGTCCAGGCTGTAACTCTGACTGAGGGTCCAGGCTGTAACTCTGACTGAGGGTCCAGGCTGTAACTCTGACTGAGGGTCCAGGCTGTAACTCTGAGGGAGGGTCCAGGCTGTAACTCTGGGGGTGGGTCCAGGCTGTAACTCTGAGGGAGGGTCCAGGCTGTAACTCTGACTGAGGGTCCAGGCTGTAACTCTGACTGAGGGTCCAGGCTGTAACTCTGACTGAGGGTCCAGGCTGTAACTCTGACTGAGGGTCCAGGCTGTAACTCTGAGGAGGGTCCAGGCTGTAACTCTGAGGGAGGGTCCAGGCTGTAACTCTGACTGAGGGTCCAGGCTGTAACTCTGACTGAGGGTCCAGGCTGTAACTCTGACTGAGGGTCCAGGCTGTAACTCTGACTGAGGGTCCAGGCTGTAACTCTGAGGGAGGGTCCAGGCTGTAACTCTGACTGAGGGTCCAGGCTGTAACTCTGAGGGAGGGTCCAGGCTGTAACTCTGAGGGAGGGTCCAGGCTGTAACTCTGAGGAGGGTCCAGGCTGTAACTCTGACTGAGGGTCCAGGCTGTAACTCTGACTGAGGGTCCAGGCTGTAACTCTGACTGAGGGTCCAGGCTGTAACTCTGACTGAGGGTCCAGGCTGTAACTCTGAGGGAGGGTCCAGGCTGTAACTCTGACTGAGGGTCCAGGCTGTAACTCTGACTGAGGGTCCAGGCTGTAACTCTGATCGAAGGTCCAGGCTGTAACTCTGAGTGAGGGTCCAGGCTGTAACTCTGATCGAAGGTCCAGGCTGTAACTCTGACTGAGGTTCCAGGCTGTAACTCTGACTGAGGGTCCAGGCTGTAACTCTGACTGAGGGTCCAGGCTGTAACTCTGACTGAGGGTCCAGGCTGTAACTCTGAGGGAGGGTCCAGGCTGTAACTCTGGGGAGGGTCCAGGCTGTAACTCTGAGGGAGGGTCCAGGCTGTAACTCTGACTGAGGGTCCAGGCTGTAACTCTGACTGAGGGTCCAGGCTGTAACTCTGACTGAGGGTCCAGGCTGTAACTCTGACTGAGGGTCCAGGCTGTAACTCTGAGGGAGGGTCCAGGCTGTAACTCTGAGGGAGGGTCCAGGCTGTAACTCTGGGGGAGGGTCCAGGCTGTAACTCTGGGGGAGGGTCCAGGCTTTAACTCTGAGGGAGGGTCCAGGCTGTAACTCTGACTGAGGGTCCAGGCTGTAACTCTGGGGGAGGGTCCAGGCTGTAACTCTGAGGGAGGGTCCAGGCTGTAACTCTGACTGAGGGTCCAGGCTGTAACTCTGGGGGAGGGTCCAGGCTGTAACTCTGACTGAGGGTCCAGGCTGTAACTCTGAGTGAGGGTCCAGGCTGTAACTCTGACTGAGGGTCCAGGCTGTAACTCTGATCGAAGGTCCAGGCTGTAACTCTGACTGAGGGTCCAGGCTGTAACTCTGAGGGATGGTCCAGGCTGTAACTCTGACTGAGGGTCCAGGCTGTAACTCTGATCGAAGGTCCAGGCTGTAACTCTGACGGAGGGTCCAGGCTGTAACTCTGACTGAGGGTCCAGGCTGTAACTCTGGGGGAGGGTCCAGGCTGTAACTCTGGGGAGGGTCCAGGCTGTAACTCTGACTGAGGGTCCAGGCTGTAACTCTGACTGAGGGTCCAGGCTGTAACTCTGGGGTCCAGGCTGTAACTCTGAGGGAGGGTCCAGGCTGTAACTCTGACTGAGGGTCCAGGCTGTAACTCTGACTGAGGGTCCAGGCTGTAACTCTGACTGAGGGTCCAGGCTGTAACTCCTACTGAGGGTCCAGGCTGTAAATCTGAGGGAGGGTCCAGGCTTTAACTCTGAGGGAGGGTCCAGGCTGTAACTCTGACTGAGGGTCCAGGCTGTAACTCTGACTGAGGGTCCAGGCTGTAACTCTGACTGAGGGTCCAGGCTGTAACTCTGGGGAGGGTCCAGGCTGTAACTCTGAGGGAGGGTCCAGGCTGTAACTCTGGGGGAGGGTCCAGGCTGCTGACGGAGGGTCCAGGCTGTAACTCTGACTGAGGGTCCAGGCTGTCTGAGGGAGGGTCCAGGCTGTAACTCTGACTGAGGGTCCAGGCTGTAACTCTGAGGGAGGGTCCAGGCTGTAACTCTGAGGGAGGGTCCAGGCTGTAACTCTGACTGAGGGTCCAGGCTATAACTCTGAGGGAGGGTCCAGGCTGTAACTCTGACTGAGGGTCCAGGCTGTAACTCTGACGGAGGGTCCAGGCTGTAACTCTGACTGAGGGTCCAGGCTGTAACTCTGGGGGAGGGTCCAGGCTGTAACTCTGACTGAGGGTCCAGGCTGTAACTCTGAGGGAAGGTCCAGGCTGTAACTCTGACTGAGGGTCCAGGCTGTAACTCTGACTGAGGGTCCAGGCTGTAACTCTGAGGGAGGGTCCAGGCTGTAACTCTGACTGAGGGTCCAGGCTGTAACTCTGGGGAGGGTCCAGGCTGTAACTCTGAGGGAGGGTCCAGGCTGTAACTCTGGGGGAGGGTCCAGGCTGTAACTCTGACTGAGGGTCCAGGCTGTAACTCTGACTGAGGGTCCAGGCTGTAACTCTGACGGAGGGTCCAGGCTGTAACTCTGAGGGAGGGTCCAGGCTATAACTCTGGGGGAGGGTCCAGGCTGTAACTCTGAGGGGAGGGTCCAGGCTGTAACTCTGACTGAGGGTCCAGGCTGTAACTCTGACTGAGGGTCCAGGCTGTAACTCTGAGGGGAGGGTCCAGGCTGTAACTCTGACTGAGGGTCCAGGCTGTAACTCTGACTGAGGGTCCAGGCTGTAACTCTGACTGAGGGTCCAGGCTGTAACTCTGACTGAGGGTCCAGGCTGTAACTGTGACTGAGGGTCCAGGCTGTAACTCTGGGGGAGGGTCCAGGCTGTAACTCTGACTGAGGGTCCAGGCTGTAACTCTGGGGAGGGTCCAGGCTGTAACTCTGACTGAGGGTCCAGGCTGTAACTCTGACTGAGGGTCCAGGCTGTAACTCTGAGGGAGGGTCCAGGCTGTAACTCTGGGGGAGGGTCCAGGCTGTAACTCTGGGGGAGGGTCCAGGCTGTAACTCTGAGGGAGGGTCCAGGCTGTAACTCTGACTGAGGGTCCAGGCTGTAACTCTGACTGAGGGTCCAGGCTGTAACTCTGACTGAGGTCCAGGCTGTAACTCTGGGGGAGGGTCCAGGCTGTAACTCTGGGGAGGGTCCAGGCTGTAACTCTGGGGAGGGTCCAGGCTGTAACTCTGACTGAGGGTCCAGGCTGTAACTCTGACTGAGGGTCCAGGCTGTAACTCTGACTGAGGGTCCAGGCTGTAACTCTGACTGAGGGTCCAGGCTGTAACTCTGACTGAGGGTCCAGGCTGTAACTCTGAGGGAGGGTCCAGGCTGTAACTCTGACTGAGGGTCCAGGCTGTAACTCTGAGGGAGGGTCCAGGCTGTAACTCTGACTGAGGGTCCAGGCTGTAACTCTGGGGAGGGTCCAGGCTGTAACTCTGACTGAGGGTCCAGGCTGTAACTCTGACTGAGGGTCCAGGCTGTAACTCTGACTGAGGGTCCAGGCTGTAACTCTGGGGGAGGGTCCAGGCTGTAACTCTGACTGAGGGTCCAGGCTGTAACTCTGACTGAGGGTCCAGGCTGTAACTCTTACTGAGGGTCCAGGCTGTAACTCTGACTGAGGGTCCAGGCTGTAACTCTGACTGAGGGTCCAGGCTGTAACTCTGACTGAGGGTCCAGGCTGTAACTCTGACTGAGGTTCCAGGCTGTAACTCTGACTGAGGGTCCAGGCTGTAACTCTGAGGGAGGGTCCAGGCTGTAACTCTGACTGAGGGTCCAGGCTGTAACTCTGACTGAGGGTCCAGGCTGTAACTCTGACTGAGGGTCCAGGCTGTAACTCTGACTGAGGGTCCAGGCTGTAACTCTGAGGGAGGGTCCAGGCTGTAACTCTGACTGAGGGTCCAGGCTGTAACTCTGACTGAGTGTCCAGGCTACAACTCTGACTGAGGGTCCAGGCTGTAACTCTGACTGAGGGTCCAGGCTGTAACTCTGAGGAGGGTCCAGGCTGTAACTCTGACTGAGGGTCCAGGCTGTAACTCTGAGGAGGGTCCAGGCTGTAACTCTGAGGGAGGTCCAGGCTGTAACTCTGAGGAGGGTCCAGGCTGTAACTCTGACTGAGGGTCCAGGCTGTAACGCTGACTGAGGGTCCAGGCTGTAACTCTGACTGAGGGTCCAGGCTGTAACTCTGACTGAGGGTCCAGGCTGTAACTCTGAGGGAGGGTCCAGGCTGTAACTCTGACTGAGGGTCCAGGCTGTAACTCTGACTGAGGGTCCAGGCTGTAACTCTGGGGGAGGGTCCAGGCTGTAACTCTGAGGGAGGGTCCAGGCTGTAACTCTGACTGAGGGTCCAGGCTGTAACTCTGACGGAGGGTCCAGGCTGTAACTCTGACTGAGGGTCCAGGCTGTAACTCTGAGGGAGGGTCCAGGCTGTAACTCTGACTGAGGGTCCAGGCTGTAACTCTGAGGGAGGGTCCAGGCTGTAACTCTGAGGAGGGTCCAGGCTTTAACTCTGACTGAGGGTCCAGGCTGTAACTCTGAGGGAGGGTCCAGGCTGTAACTCTGAGGGAGGGTCCAGGCTGTAACTCTGACTGAGGGTCCAGGCTGTAACTCTGACGGAGGGTCCAGGCTGTAACTCTGACTGAGGGTCCAGGCTGTAACTCTGGGGAGGGTCCAGGCTGTAACTCTGACTGAGGGTCCAGGCTGTAACTCTGAGGGAAGGTCCAGGCTGTAACTCTGACTGAGGGTCCAGGCTGTAACTCTGACTGAGGGTCCAGGCTGTAACTCTGAGGGAGGGTCCAGGCTGTAACTCTGACTGAGGGTCCAGGCTGTAACTCTGAGGGAGGGTCCAGGCTGTAACTCTGAGGGAGGGTCCAGGCTGTAACTCTGGGGGAGGGTCCAGGCTGTAACTCTGTCTGAGGGTCCAGGCTGTAACTCTGACTGAGGGTCCAGGCTGTAACTCTGACGGAGGGTCCAGGCTGTAACTCTGAGGGAGGGTCCAGGCTATAACTCTGGGGGAGGGTCCAGGCTGTAACTCTGAGGGAGGGTCCAGGCTGTAACTCTGACTGAGGGTCCAGGCTGTAACTCTGACTGAGGGTCCAGGCTGTAACTCTGACTGAGGGTCCAGGCTGTAACTCTGACTGAGGGTCCAGGCTGTAACTCTGATCGAAGGTCCAGGCTGTAACTCTGACTGAGGTTCCAGGCTGTAACTCTGACTGAGGGTCCAGGCTGTAACTCTGACTGAGGGTCCAGGCTGTAACTCTGACTGAGGGTCCAGGCTGTAACTCTGAGGGAGGGTCCAGGCTGTAACTCTGGGGGTGGGTCCAGGCTGTAACTCTGAGGGAGGGTCCAGGCTGTAACTCTGACTGAGGGTCCAGGCTGTAACTCTGACTGAGGGTCCAGGCTGTAACTCTGACTGAGGGTCCAGGCTGTAACTCTGACTGAGGGTCCAGGCTGTAACTCTGAGGGAGGGTCCAGGCTGTAACTCTGAGGAGGGTCCAGGCTGTAACTCTGGGGGAGGGTCCAGGCTGTAACTCTGGGGGAGGGTCCAGGCTGTAACTCTGACTGAGGGTCCAGGCTGTAACTCTGGGGAGGGTCCAGGCTGTAACTCTGACTGAGGGTCCAGGCTGTAACTCTGAGTGAGGGTCCAGGCTGTAACTCTGACTGAGGGTCCAGGCTGTAACTCTGATCGAAGGTCCAGGCTGTAACTCTGACTGAGGGTCCAGGCTGTAACTCTGAGGGATGGTCCAGGCTGTAACTCTGACTGAGGGTCCAGGCTGTAACTCTGATCGAAGGTCCAGGCTGTAACTCTGACGGAGGGTCCAGGCTGTAACTCTGACTGAGGGTCCAGGCTGTAACTCTGGGGAGGGTCCAGGCTGTAACTCTGGGGAGGGTCCAGGCTGTAACTCTGACTGAGGGTCCAGGCTGTAACTCTGACTGAGGGTCCAGGCTGTAACTCTGGGGGTCCAGGCTGTAACTCTGAGGGAGGGTCCAGGCTGTAACTCTGACTGAGGGTCCAGGCTGTAACTCTGACTGAGGGTCCAGGCTGTAACTCTGACTGAGGGTCCAGGCTGTAACTCCAACTGAGGGTCCAGGCTGTAAATCTGAGGGAGGGTCCAGGCTTTAACTCTGACTGAGGGTCCAGGCTATAACTCTGACTGAGGGTCCAGGCTGTAACTCTGACTGAGGGTCCAGGCTGTAACTCTGACTGAGGGTCCAGGCTGTAACTCTGGGGGAGGGTCCAGGCTGTAACTCTGACTGAGGTTCCAGGCTGTAACTCTAACTGAGGGTCCAGGCTGTAACTCTGACTGAGGTTCCAGGCTGTAACTCTGACTGAGGTTCCAGGCTGTAACTCTGAGGGAGGGTCCAGGCTGTAACTCTGAGGGAGGGTCCAGGCTGTTACTCTGACTGAGGGTCCAGGCTGTAACTCTGACTGAGGGTCCAAGCTGTAACTCTGACTGAGGGTCCAGGCTGTTACTCTGACTGAGGGTCCAGGCTGTAACTCTGACTGAGGGTCCAGGCTGTAACTCTGACTGAGGGTCCAGGCTGTAACTCTGGGGGAGGGTCCAGGCTGTAACTCTGGGGGAGGGTCCAGGCTGTAACTCTGACTGAGGGTCCAGGCTGTAACTCTGACTGAGGGTCCAGGCTGTAACTCTGACTGAGGGTCCAGGCTGTAACTCTGAGGGAGGGTCCAGGCTGTAACTCTGGGGGAGGGTCCAGGCTGTAACTCTGGGGGAGGGTCCATGCTGTAACTCTGGGGGAGGGTCCAGGCTGTAACTCTGACCGAGGTTCCAGGCTGTAACTCTGACTGAGGGTCCAGGCTGTAACTCTGAGGGAGGGTCCAGGCTGTAACTCTGGGGGTCCAGGCTGTAACTCTGAGGGTGGGTCCAGGCTGTAACTCTGACTGAGGGTCCAGGCTGTAACTCTGGGGGATGGTCCAGGCTGTAACTCTGACTGAGGGTCCAGGCTGTAACTCTGGGGTCCAGGCTGTAACTCTGACTGAGGGTCCAGGCTGTAACTCTGAGGGAGGGTCCAGGCTGTAACTCTGGGGAGGGTCCAGGCTGTAACTCTGGGGAGGGTCCAGGCTGTAACTCTGACTGAGGGTCCAGGCTGTAACTCTGACTGAGGGTCCAGGCTGTAACTCTGGGGGTCCAGGCTGTAACTCTGAGGGAGGGTCCAGGCTGTAACTCTGACTGAGGGTCCAGGCTGTAACTCTGACTGAGGGTCCAGGCTGTAACTCTGACTGAGGGTCCAGGCTGTAACTCTGACTGAGGGTCCAGGCTGTAAATCTGAGGGAGGGTCCAGGCTTTAACTCTGACTGAGGGTCCAGGCTATAACTCTGACTGAGGGTCCAGGCTGTAACTCTGACTGAGGGTCCAGGCTGTAACTCTGACTGAGGGTCCAGGCTGTAACTCTGGGGGAGGGTCCAGGCTGTAACTCTGACTGAGGTTCCAGGCTGTAACTCTGACTGAGGGTCCAGGCTGTAACTCTGACTGAGGTTCCAGGCTGTAACTCTGACTGAGGTTCCAGGCTGTAACTCTGAGGGAGGGTCCAGGCTGTAACTCTGAGGGAGGGTCCAGGCTGTTACTCTGACTGAGGGTCCAGGCTGTAACTCTGACTGAGGGTCCAAGCTGTAACTCTGACTGAGGGTCCAGGCTGTTACTCTGACTGAGGGTCCAGGCTGTAACTCTGACTGAGGGTCCAGGCTGTAACTGACTGAGGGTCCAGGCTGTAACTCTGGGGGAGGGTCCAGGCTGTAACTCTGACTGAGGGTCCAGGCTGTAACTCTGACTGAGGGTCCAGGCTGTAACTCTGGGGAGGGTCCAGGCTGTAACTCTGGGGGAGGGTCCATGCTGTAACTCTGGGGGAGGGTCCAGGCTGTAACTCTGACCGAGGTTCCAGGCTGTAACTCTGACTGAGGGTCCAGGCTGTAACTCTGAGGGAGGGTCCAGGCTGTAACTCTGGGGGTCCAGGCTGTAACTCTGAGGGTGGGTCCAGGCTGTAACTCTGACTGAGGGTCCAGGCTGTAACTCTGGGGGATGGTCCAGGCTGTAACTCTGACTGAGGGTCCAGGCTGTAACTCTGGGGGTCCAGGCTGTAACTCTGACTGAGGGTCCAGGCTGTAACTCTGAGGGAGGGTCCAGGCTGTAACTCTGGGGGAGGGTCCAGGCTGTAACTCTGACGGAGGGTCCAGGCTGTAACTCTGACTGAGGGTCCAGGCTGTAACTCTGGGGGAGGGTCCAGGCTGTAACTCTGGGGGAGGGTCCAGGCTGTAACTCTGACTGAGGGTCCAGGCTGTAACTCTGACTGAGGGTCCAGGCTGTAACTCTGGGGGTCCAGGCTGTAACTCTGAGGGAGGGTCCAGGCTGTAACTCTGACTGAGGGTCCAGGCTGTAACTCTGACTGAGGGTCCAGGCTGTAACTCTGACTGAGGGTCCAGGCTGTAACTCTGACTGAGGGTCCAGGCTGTAAATCTGAGGGAGGGTCCAGGCTTTAACTCTGACTGAGGGTCCAGGCTATAACTCTGACTGAGGGTCCAGGCTGTAACTCTGACTGAGGGTCCAGGCTGTAACTCTAACTGAGGTTCCAGGCTGTAACTCTGACTGAGGGTCCAGGCTGTAACTCTGAGGGAGGGTCCAGGCTGTAACTCTGGGGGAGGGTCCAGGCTGTAACTCTGGGGGAGGGTCCATGCTGTAACTCTGGGGGAGGGTCCAGGCTGTAACTCTGACCGAGGTCCAGGCTGTAACTCTGACTGAGGGTCCAGGCTGTAACTCTGAGGGAGGGTCCAGGCTGTAACTCTGGGGGTCCAGGCTGTAACTCTGAGGGTGGGTCCAGGCTGTAACTCTGACTGAGGGTCCAGGCTGTAACTCTGGGGGATGGTCCAGGCTGTAACTCTGACTGAGGGTCCAGGCTGTAACTCTGGGGGTCCAGGCTGTAACTCTGACTGAGGGTCCAGGCTGTAACTCTGAGGGAGGGTCCAGGCTGTAACTCTGGGGGAGGGTCCAGGCTGTAACTCTGGGGGAGGGTCCAGGCTGTAACTCTGACTGAGGGTCCAGGCTGTAACTCTGACTGAGGGTCCAGGCTGTAACTCTGGGGTCCAGGCTGTAACTCTGAGGGAGGGTCCAGGCTGTAACTCTGACTGAGGGTCCAGGCTGTAACTCTGACTGAGGGTCCAGGCTGTAACTCTGACTGAGGGTCCAGGCTGTAACTCTGACTGAGGGTCCAGGCTGTAAATCTGAGGGAGGGTCCAGGCTTTAACTCTGACTGAGGGTCCAGGCTATAACTCTGACTGAGGGTCCAGGCTGTAACTCTGACTGAGGGTCCAGGCTGTAACTCTGACTGAGGGTCCAGGCTGTAACTCTGGGGGAGGGTCCAGGCTGTAACTCTGACTGAGGTTCCAGGCTGTAACTCTGACTGAGGGTCCAGGCTGTAACTCTGACTGAGGTTCCAGGCTGTAACTCTGACTGAGGTTCCAGGCTGTAACTCTGAGGGAGGGTCCAGGCTGTAACTCTGAGGGAGGGTCCAGGCTGTTACTCTGACTGAGGGTCCAGGCTGTAACTCTGACTGAGGGTCCAAGCTGTAACTCTGACTGAGGGTCCAGGCTGTTACTCTGACTGAGGGTCCAGGCTGTAACTCTGACTGAGGGTCCAGGCTGTAACTGACTGAGGGTCCAGGCTGTAACTCTGGGGGAGGGTCCAGGCTGTAACTCTGACTGAGGGTCCAGGCTGTAACTCTGACTGAGGGTCCAGGCTGTAACTCTGGGGGAGGGTCCAGGCTGTAACTCTGGGGGAGGGTCCATGCTGTAACTCTGGGGGAGGGTCCAGGCTGTAACTCTGACCGAGGTTCCAGGCTGTAACTCTGACTGAGGGTCCAGGCTGTAACTCTGAGGGAGGGTCCAGGCTGTAACTCTGGGGTCCAGGCTGTAACTCTGAGGGTGGGTCCAGGCTGTAACTCTGACTGAGGGTCCAGGCTGTAACTCTGGGGATGGTCCAGGCTGTAACTCTGACTGAGGGTCCAGGCTGTAACTCTGGGGGTCCAGGCTGTAACTCTGACTGAGGGTCCAGGCTGTAACTCTGAGGAGGGTCCAGGCTGTAACTCTGGGGAGGGTCCAGGCTGTAACTCTGACGGAGGGTCCAGGCTGTAACTCTGACTGAGGGTCCAGGCTGTAACTCTGGGGGAGGGTCCAGGCTGTAACTCTGGGGGAGGGTCCAGGCTGTAACTCTGACTGAGGGTCCAGGCTGTAACTCTGACTGAGGGTCCAGGCTGTAACTCTGGGGGTCCAGGCTGTAACTCTGAGGGAGGGTCCAGGCTGTAACTCTGACTGAGGGTCCAGGCTGTAACTCTGACTGAGGGTCCAGGCTGTAACTCTGACTGAGGGTCCAGGCTGTAACTCTGACTGAGGGTCCAGGCTGTAAATCTGAGGGAGGGTCCAGGCTTTAACTCTGACTGAGGGTCCAGGCTATAACTCTGACTGAGGGTCCAGGCTGTAACTCTGACTGAGGGTCCAGGCTGTAACTCTAACTGAGGTTCCAGGCTGTAACTCTGACTGAGGTTCCAGGCTGTAACTCTGAGGGAGGGTCCAGGCTGTAACTCTGAGGGAGGGTCCAGGCTGTTACTCTGACTGAGGGTCCAGGCTGTAACTCTGACTGAGGGTCCAAGCTGTAACTCTGAGTGAGGGTCCAGGCTGTAACTCTGAGGGTGGGTCCAGGCTGTAACTCTGACTGAGGGTCCAGGCTGTAACTCTGAGGGAGGGTCCAGGCTGTAACTCTGGGGGTCCAGGCTGTAACTCTGAGGGTGGGTCCAGGCTGTAACTCTGACTGAGGGTCCAGGCTGTAACTCTGGGGGATGGTCCAGGCTGTAACTCTGACTGAGGGTCCAGGCTGTAACTCTGGGGGTCCAGGCTGTAACTCTGGGGGTCCAGGCTGTAACTCTGACTGAGGGTCCAGGCTGTAACTCTGAGGGAGGGTCCAGGCTGTAACTCTGGGGGAGGGTCCAGGCTGTAACTCTGACGGAGGGTCCAGGCTGTAACTCTGACTGAGGGTCCAGGCTGTAACTCTGACTGAGGGTCCAAGCTGTAACTCTGACTGAGGGTCCAGGCTGTTACTCTGACTGAGGGTCCAGGCTGTAACTCTGACTGAGGGTCCAGGCTGTAACTCTGACTGAGGGTCCAGGCTGTAACTCTGGGGGAGGGTCCAGGCTGTAACTCTGGGGGAGGGTCCATGCTGTAACTCTGGGGGAGGGTCCAGGCTGTAACTCTGACCGAGGTTCCAGGCTGTAACTCTGACATAGGGTCCAGGCTGTAACTCTGAGGGAGGGTCCAGGCTGTAACTCTGGGGGTCCAGGCTGTAACTCTGAGGGTGGGTCCAGGCTGTAACTCTGAGGGAGGGTCCAGGCTGTAACTCTGAGTGAGGGTCCAGGCTGTAACTCTGAGGGTGGGTCCAGGCTGTAACTCTGAGGGTGGGTCCAGGCTGTAACTCTGAGGGAGGGTCCAGGCTGTAACTCTGAGGGAGGGTCCAGGCTGTTACTCTGACTGAGGGTCCAGGCTGTAACTCTGACTGAGGGTCCAGGCTGTAACTCTGACTGAGGGTCCAGGCTGTAACTCTGAGGGAGGGTCCAGGCTGTAACTCTGGGGGTGGGTCCAGGCTGTAACTCTGAGGGAGGGTCCAGGCTGTAACTCTGACTGAGGGTCCAGGCTGTTACTCTGACTGAGGGTCCAGGCTGTAACTCTGACTGAGAGTCCAGGCTGTAACTCTGACTGAGGGTCCAGGCTGTAACTCTGAGGGAGGGTCCAGGCTGTAACTCTGACTGAGGGTCCAGGCTGTAACTCTGAGGGAGGGTCCAGGCTGTAACTCTGACTGAGGGTCCAGGCTGTAACTCTGGGGGAGTGTCCAGGCTGTAACTCTGACTGAGGGTCCAGGCTGTAACTCTGAGGGAGGGTCCAGGCTGTAACTCTGAGGGAGGGTCCAGGCTGTAACTCTGACTGAGGGTCCAGGCTGTAACTCTGGGGGAGGGTCCAGGCTGTAACTCTGGGGGAGGGTCCAGGCTGTAACTCTGACCGAGGTTCCAGGCTGTAACTCTGACTGAGGGTCCAGGCTGTAACTCTGACTGAGGGTCCAGGCTGTAACTCTGAGGGTGGGTCCAGGCTGTAACTCTGAGTGAGGGTCCAGGCTGTAACTCTGGGGGTCCAGGCTGTAACTCTGACTGAGGGTCCAGGCTGTAACTCTGAGGGAGGGTCCAGGCTGTAACTCTGAGTGAGGGTCCAGGCTGTAACTCTGGGGGTCCAGGCTGTAACTCTGACTGAGGGTCCAGGCTGTAACTCTGAGGGAGGGTCCAGGCTTTAACTCTGACTGAGGGTCCAGGCTGTAACTCTGACTGAGGGTCCAGGCTGTAACTCTGAGGGAGGGTCCAGGCTGTAACTCTGTGGGAGGTTCCAGGCTGTAACTCTGACTGAGGGTCCAGGCTGTAACTCTGACTGAGGGTCCAGGCTGTAACTCTGACTGAGGGTCCAGGCTGTAACTCTGACTGAGGGTCCAGGCTGTAACTCTGGGGGAGGGTCCAGGCTGTAACTCTGACTGAGGGTCCAGGCTGTAACTCTGACTGAGGGTCCAGGCTGTAACTCTGACTGAGGGTCCAGGCTGTAACTCTGACTGAGGTTCCAGGCTGTAACTCTGAGGGAGGGTCCAGGCTGTAACTCTGACTGAGGGTCCAGGCTGTAACTCTGACTGAGGGTCCAGGCTGTAACTCTGACTGAGGGTCCAGGCTGTAACTCGGACTGAGGGTCCAGGCTGTAACTCTGACTGAGGGTCCAGGCTGTAACTCTGACTGAGGGTCCAGGCTGTAACTCTGACTGAGGGTCCAGGCTGTTACTCTGACTGAGGGTCCAGGCTGTAACTCTGACTGAGGGTCCAGGCTGTAACTCTGACTGAGGGTCCAGGCTGTAACTCTGAGGGAGGGTCCAGGCTGTAACTCTGACTGAGGGTCCAGGCTGTAACTCTGAGGGAGGGTCCAGGCTGTAACTCTGAGGGAGGGTCCAGGCTGTAACTCTGACTGAGGGTCCAGGCTGTAACTCTGGGGGAGGGTCCAGGCTGTAACTCTGACTGAGGGTCCAGGCTGTAACTCTGACTGAGGGTCCAGGCTGTAACTCTGGGGGAGGGTCCAGGCTGTAACTCTGAGGGAGGGTCCAGGCTGTAACTCTGAGGGAGGGTCCAGGCTGTAACTCTGGGGGAGGGTCCAGGCTGTAACTCTGACTGAGGGTCCAGGCTGTAACTCTGGGGGAGGGTCCAGGCTGTAACTCTGGGGGAGGGTCCATGCTGTAACTCTGGGGGAGGGTCCAGGCTGTAACTCTGACCGAGGTTCCAGGCTGTAACTCTGAGTGAGGGTCCAGGCTGTAACTCTGAGTGAGGGTCCAGGCTGTAACTCTGAGTGAGGGTCCAGGCTGTAACTCTGAGTGAGGGTCCAGGCTGTAACTCTGGGGGTCCAGGCTGTAACTCTGACTGAGGGTCCAGGCTGTAACTCTGAGGGAGGGTCCAGGCTGTAACTCTGAGTGAGGGTCCAGGCTGTAACTCTGGGGGTCCAGGCTGTAACTCTGACTGAGGGTCCAGGCTGTAACTCTGAGGGAGGGTCCAGGCTGTAACTCTGAGGGAGGGTCCAGGCTGTAACTCTGAGGGAGGGTCCAGGCTTTAACTCTGAGGGAGGGTCCAGGCTGTAACTCTGAGGGAGGGTCCAGGCTTTAACTCTGAGGGAGGGTCCAGGCTGTAACTCTGAGGGAGGGTCCAGGCTTTAACTCTGAGGAGGGTCCAGGCTGTAACTCTGAGGGAGGGTCCAGGCTTTAACTCTGAGGGAGGGTCCAGGCTTTAACTCTGAGGGAGGGTCCAGGCTTTAACTCTGAGGGAGGGTCCAGGCTTTAACTCTGAGGGAGGGTCCAGGCTGTAACTCTGAGGGAGGGTCCAGGCTTTAACTCTGAGGGAGGGTCCAGGCTGTAACTCTGAGGGAGGGTCCAGGCTTTAACTCTGAGGGAGGGTCCAGGCTTTAACTCTGAGGGAGGGTCCAGGCTTTAACTCTGAGGGAGGGTCCAGGCTGTAACTCTGAGGGAGGGTCCAGGCTGTAACTCTGAGGGAGGGTCCAGGCTGTAACTCTGGGGGAGGGTCCAGGCTGTAACTCTGAGGGAGGGTCCAGGCTGTAACTCTGAGGGAGGGTCCAGGCTTTAACTCTGACTGAGGGTCCAGGCTGTAACTCTGACTGAGGGTCCAGGCTGTAACTCTGAGGGAGGGTCCAGGCTGTAACTCTGACTGAGGGTCCAGGCTGTAACTCTGACTGAGGGTCCAGGCTGTAACTCTGACTGAGGGTCCAGGCTGTAACTCTGGGGGAGGGTCCAGGCTGTAACTCTGACTGAGGGTCCAGGCTGTAACTCTGACTGAGGGTCCAGGCTGTAACTCTGACTGAGGGTCCAGGCTGTAACTCTGACTGAGGTTCCAGGCTGTAACTCTGAGGGAGGGTCCAGGCTGTAACTCTGACTGAGGGTCCAGGCTGTAACTCTGACTGAGGGTCCAGGCTGTAACTCTGACTGAGGGTCCAGGCTGTAACTCTGACTGAGGGTCCAGGCTGTAACTCTGACTGAGGGTCCAGGCTGTAACTCTGACTGAGGGTCCAGGCTGTAACTCTGACTGAGGGTCCAGGCTGTAACTCTGACTGAGGGTCCAGGCTGTAACTCTGACTGAGGGTCCAGGCTGTAACTCTGACTGAGGGTCCAGGCTGTAACTCTGGGGGAGGGTCCAGGCTGTAACTCTGACTGAGGGTCCAGGCTGTAACTCTGACTGAGGGTCCAGGCTGTAACTCTGACTGAGGGTCCAGGCTGTAACTCTGAGGGAGGGTCCAGGCTGTAACTCTGACTGAGGGTCCAGGCTGTAACTCTGAGGGAGGGTCCAGGCTGTAACTCTGAGGGAGGGTCCAGGCTGTAACTCTGACTGAGGGTCCAGGCTGTAACTCTGAGGGAGGGTCCAGGCTGTAACTCTGGGGGAGGGTCCAGGCTGTAACTCTGACTGAGGTTCCAGGCTGTAACTCTGAGGGAGGGTCCAGGCTGTAACTCTGAGGGAGGGTCCAGGCTGTAACTCTGAGGGAGGGTCCAGGCTGTAACTCTGGGGGAGGGTCCAGGCTGTAACTCTGATAGACTCCTCCATCGGCATTATGATCCTTCTTATCTGGTCATTAAACATTTACAGGGTTGTTCCAATCCTCTGGTGTCCCTTTTCAGGTCTCACACCTTGCTGCTATGGTGGCATACTGTTATTTCAACCAAAATATATGGGATTTTATCAAGTGTGGATTTGTTCTTAAATTCTTTGTGGGTCTGTGTAATCTGAGGGAAATACGTGTCTCTAATATGTCTCTCTCATGTAGTCTGTAATAGTCAACTATGGATATTTTGGGGTGGTATGCGAATTGGAGTGGGTCTAGGGTTTCTGGCAGGATGTTGTTGATGTTTGCCATGACCAACCTTTCAAAGCACTTAATGACTACCAACGTGAGTTCTACGGGGCAGTAATCATTTAGACAGGTTATTTAGACAGTTAACCTGTCTAAATGATTACTGCCCCGTAGAACTCACGTTGGTAGTCATTAAGTGCTTTGAAAGGTTGGTCATGGCAAACATCAACAACATCCTGCCAGAAACCCTAGACCCACTCCAAATCGCATACCACTCCAAAATAGCCACAGATGACGCTGACATACAGTATGTAGTTCACTACTCTACAACCCTGGGTTAACTTGGAATGCAGAAGACATACAGTATGTAGTTCACTACTCTACAACCCTGGGTTAGCTTGGAATGCAGCAGACATACAGTATGTAGTTCACTACTCTACAACCCTGGGTTAGCTTGGAATGCAGCAGACATACAGTATGTAGTTCACTACTCTACAACCCTGGGTTAGCTTGAAACGCAGCAGACATACAGTATGTACTGTAGTTCACTACTCTACAACCCTGGGTTAGCTTGGAATGTAGCAGACATACAGTATGTACTGTAGTTCACTACTCTACAACCCTGGGTTAGCTTGGAATGTAGCAGACATACAGTATGTAGTTCACTACTCTACAACCCTGGGTTAGCTTGGAATGCAGCAGACATACAGTATGTACTGTAGTTCACTACTCTACAACCCTGGGTTAGCTTGGAATGTAGCAGACATACAGTATGTAGTTCACTACTCTACAACCCTGGGTTAGCTTGGAATGCAGCAGACATACAGTATGTACTGTAGTTCACTACTCTACAACCCTGGGTTAGCTTGAATGCAGCAGACATACAGTATGTACTGTAGTTCACTACTCTACAATCCTGGGTTAGCTTGGAATGTAGCAGACATACAGTATGTAGTTCACTACTCTACAACCCTGGGTTAGCTTGGAATGCAGCAGACACGCTATTCACACTATAAAAGGTTTAGTAAATGCTTCTGCTACTATTGGCAGTAATACAGTCTCTTCTGGGTTGTCAGAATGAGGCCCACCCTGTCATGAAACATTGGAGGGATTCCCTTGTTGAATGTTTCCCACGTGACCGTCGCTGATGACATAATGTACTGTGGCGTACAGCAGGTCAGCCACCAGGGGGAGACTCATCAAGGCCTGATGACAGACGGAGTATACATCACGAGGCGATGGCTCCATCTGCTGGACGTGCCAGGTCTCGACGGCTCTCCGCCCAGTACTAATTGAGGCTGATGGGGGAGTTTGTGAGTAATCAAGGGCTGATTGCTCACCAGCTGTACAAGCCCCATAAAGCTGCCAGAAGGGCAACACACAGGAGAGGACTGTGGAAATTAAGGTGACTTCCGTGTAGTTGGAGACGGTGCCGGGGGCTAAGACGAGGGAGTACAGCAAGACCCGGAGCCCAGATGACGGTATCCCGGAGAGGGTCTCATGGGGGAGAACTTTCCTTTTCTTTTGATTTATTATTTAATAAACACCCTTGAAACCGAGCTAATCATACTTTGTCCGTGTCTGATCTGTGTAAACGTCTTGACCCAACCCCCTGGTCTGCCACAAGTGGTGGAGAATGCGGGAAATCTGATAACGTGGTCAGATCAGGGTTGACGTTTACACAGCATCAGCATGGACGAGCTGATAGCTCAGTTCGTCCGGGCCCAACAGGCACAACATGCAGTTTAGGAATGAACGCTGGAGGAACAGCGACTACAAAATGTCCGCCTCGTTGAGGAAATCAGAAAGCTGCAAGGAGGAGCGTCTCCTGAATCCCATCCCAACCAGTTTTTAATCAAGCTAACGGAAGACGATGACGTCGAAACCTACCTCTGTACGTTTGAAAGGACAGCACTATGGGAAGGATGGCCAAGGCCGAAGTGGGCCAGTCTGCTGGCCCCGTTCCTCTCGGGAATGCCCAAAAGGCGTATAGGGACCTGAACGACGAACAGGCGGCTAATTATGACGGACTCAAACGGGTGATACTCAGCCGCTACGGATACAGCCTGGCCCATCGGGCTCAATGGTACCACGACTGGAGGTTCGTAGCCGACGCATCCCCCCGAGCACAGATGAGCAACCTACTGTGCGTCACCAGGGCATGGCTCCTAACCGACGTATCCACCCTATCCATCCTCAACAGAGTGGTCCTGGATCGCTTCTTACGGGCGCTACCCTACGACATGAAGAAGGCAGCGAGTCTATGCTCGCCCCAGACCTTGGAGGGCCTCCTGGAAGCAGTGGAGACGCATCATAACACGCAGGCCCTGCTGAGTGGGAGCCGGGACGAGTCAGCGACTCGCCCAAGGACGGAAGGACAGCCCCACCGTGGTGTACCCCCGAACCGACAGCCATCAGGGCAAAGGACACCAAACCCGTGGAGAAACGGCTGGGGTAGGGCCGACCAGTCCCCGACAACCCCAGGTACATGGAGGTGTTTTGAGTGTGGCGCCCGGGGGCACATTCCCTGGAATGCCCCGGCTCAAGAGGAGGCAATACCATCAGCTAGCCCCGCCAGTGAGGTGGGTCACACTGTGAACTATGTCACCTCCTTTTGGGCGCACCCCGAATCAACTGCACCCATGGTCCATGGTTGGCGGACACAACACAGAAGCGCTATTGGACTCCGGAAGTATGGTTACGCTCGTAACCACGAGCCTGCTGAACCAGGAGACCGAAAGGGGTAGGGAGATGTCCATTTCCTGTGTTCATGGTGACACAAAGCGGTATCCAACTGTATGGACCACAATCGTGACGCCACAAGGGAGCTGCCAGATGACGGTGGGTGCAGTACCAGAGCTTCCGGTACCTCTCCCCTTAAGGAGTTGGAGACGGTGCCGGGGGCTAAGGCGAGGAGTACAGCAAGACCCGGAGCCCAGATGACGGTATCCCGGAGAGGGCCTCATGGGGGAGAACTATCCTTTTCTTTTGATTTATTATTTAATAAACACCCTTGAAACCGAGCTAATCATACTTTGTCCGTGTCTGATCTGTGTAAACGTCTTTACCCAACCCCTGGTCTGCCATTACATTTACATTTACATTTAAGTCATTTAGCAGACGCTCTTATCCAGAGCGACTTACAAATTGGTGAATTCACCTTCTGACATCCAGTGGAACAGCCACTTTACAATAGTGCATCTAAATCATTAAGGGGGGGTGAGAAGGATTACTTATCCTATCCTAGGTATTCCTTGAAGAGGTGGGGTTTCAGGTGTCTCCGGAAGGTGGTGATTGACTCAGCTGTCCTGGCGTCGTGAGGGAGTTTGTTCCACCATTGGGGGGCCAGAGCAGCGAACAGTTTTGACTGGGCTGAGCGGGAACTGTACTTCCTCAGTGGTAGGGAGGCGAGCAGGCCAGAGGTGGATGAACGCAGTGCCCTTGTTTGGGTGTAGGGCCTGATCAGAGCCTGGAGGTACTGCGGTGCCGTTCCCCTTACAGCTCCATAGGCAA
>NC_088222.1:630124-647386 GCF_036934945.1 Oncorhynchus masou masou | reverse complement strand
GACAGAGACAGAGACAGAGAGAGAGAGAGAGACAGAGAGAGTGACAGAGAGGGAGACAGAGAGAGAGAGAGGGAGACAGAGAGAGAGACAGACAGAGAGAGACAGAGAGAGAGAGAGAGAGAGAGAGAGACAGAGAGAGAGACAGAGAGAGAGAGAGAGGGAGACAGAGAGAGACAGAGACAGAGAGAGACAGAGAGAGACAGGGAGAGAGACAGAGAGAGAGACAGAGGGAGAGAGAGAAAGAGAGAGAGACAGAGAGAGAGAGAGAGAGAGAGAGAGAGAGAGAGAGAGAGAGAGAGAGAGAGAGAGAGAGACGAGACAGAGAGGGAGAGAAGACACAGTGACTCAGCATTCCATCACTTCTGTGGCTAATAGAACAAGCAGCAACAGTCCAGAGGAGACCCCTCTGCAAAATAACAATCTTTACTGTTGCTACTTCAGCACGTCTACCGGGTGAGTGACTTTCAGAACAGTGTTTCGGTGAGGAAAAAAAGAAAACATTCATATTAACATATCTTCCTGAGGTCCACAATGTTTCCTCCGATCAAACAAGCAGTTAATACCTGAGAGTAAAGACAACAGTCAAAGTAGTATGATAGGTACAGTGAACGGACATGACCAACACGACAAACAGGAAAAACACATAGGACAGACAGAACAGACAGAGAGGAGAGGGGGAAGAGGTTTAACCTCAGCTCTGATGAGAGTTAGGAGAAGGAGAGGAGAGGAGGAAGAGGTTTGACCTCAGCTCTGATGAGAGTTAGGAGAAGGAGAGGAGAGGAGGAAGAGGTTTGACCTCAGCTCTGATGAGAGTTAGGAGAAGGAGTGGAGAGGGGGAAGAGGTTTGACATCAGCTCTGATGAGAGTTAGGAGAAGGAGAGGAGAGGGGGAAGAGGTTTGACCTCAGCTCTGATGAGAGTTATGAGAAGGAGAGGAGGAAGAGGTTTGACATCAGCTCTGATGAGAGTTAGGAGAAGGAGAGGAGAGGGGGAAGAGGTTTGACCTCAGCTCTGATGAGAGTTAGGAGAAGGAGTGGAGAGGGGGAAGAGGTTTGACATCAGCTCTGATGAGAGTTAGGAGAAGGAGAGGAGAGGGGGAAGAGGTTTGACATCAGCTCTGATGAGAGTTAGGAGAAGGAGAGGAGAGGGGGAAGCATTTTGACATCAGGTCTGATGAGAGTTAGGAGAAGGAGTGGAGAAAGAGGTTTGACCTCAGCTCTGATGAGAGTTAGGAGAAGGATAGGAGAGGGGGAAGAGGTTTGACATCAGCTCTGATGAGAGTTAGGAGAAGGAGAGGAGAAAGAGGTTTGACATCAGCTCTGATGAGAGTTAGGAGAAGGAGAGGACTGGGGGAAGAGGTTTGACCTCAGCTCTGATGAGAGTTAGGAGAAGGAGAGGAGAAAGAGGTTTGACATCAGCTCTGATGAGAGTTAGGAGAAGGAGAGGAGAGGAGAAAGAGGTTTGACATTAGCTCTGATGAGAGTTAGGAAAAGGAGAGGGGAAAGAGGTTTGACATCAGCTCTGATGAGAGTTAGGAGAAGGAGAGGAGGAAGAGGTTTGACCTCAGCTCTGATGAAAGTTAGGAGAAGGAGAGGAGAGGAAGAGGTTTGACCTCAGCTCTGATGAGAGTTAGGAAAAGGAGAGGGGAAGAGGATTGACCTCAGCTCTGATGAGAGTTAGGAGAAGGAGAGGAGAGGGGGAAGAGGTTTGACATCAGCTTTGATGACAGTTAGGAGAAGGAGAGGAGGAAGAGGTTTGACCTCAGCTATGATGACAGATAGGAGAAGGAGTGGAGAGGGGGAAGAGGTTTGACATCAGCTCTGATGAGAGTTAGGAGAAGGAGAGGGAGAAGAGGTTTGACCTCAGCTCTGATGAGAGTTAGGAGAAGGAGAGGAGAGGGGGAAGAGGTTTGACCTCAGCTCTGATGAGAGTTAGGAGAAGGAGAGGAGAGGAGGAAGAGGTTTGACATCAGCTCTGATGAGAGTTAGGAGAAGGAGAGGAGAGGAGGAAGAGGTTTGACCTCAGCTCTGATAAGAGTTCTCCTCTCGTTCTCCTTGGAGCGAGCGGTCGCATCTACACTTCGGTCCGCAGGTAGTATAACTTTTCATTACATTTCATTATAGTGCAACGGTTTGATTTGTCTAAACTTTGCAATTTCTTCTTAGCTAGCTACATAGCCGTCTTTGTATCAAAGATAATTGCGTAATTATCGTATTTCGTCGTCCTAACGTAGTCTACACTGCTATCTGCCCAGCAGCTAGCTAACGTCCACCGTCTACCGAATACCAGCACTGTAGAAACTATTACACTCAACTGAACGACTTGATTAGTGTAGTGTTAGCTAGCTACATAGTTGTCTTTGCTGTCTTCGTATCCAAGATAATTGTGTAGTTTAGAGTGTGTAGACTTAGAGTGATTATCTTAATTTACCGAGGTTAGCTAGCCAGCTATTTGTCGTCCTTAACGTAGGAGATACTGCTAGCTAGCTAGCCAACAGCTAGCCAACGTCTACCGAATAGAACTTCAACAACCCGGTCAACATTCCGCTTCGCTCCACAGGTAGTATCACATTTTCATTTCACTTCATTACAGTACAACGGTTTGATTTGTTTGATCGTAGCTAGCTAGCTACATAGCCGTCTGTGTATCAAAGACAATTGTGTAGTCTAGAGCGATTTTCTAGGTTAGCTAGCCAGCTATTGTCGTTCTTTCAACGTAACGTAACGTAATCAACACTGCTAGCTAGCCAGCTAGCCCCCGAATAGCAGCACTGTAGAAACTATTACACTCGACGGAACGACTTGATTAGTGTAGTGTCAACAACGCAGCCACTGCCAGCTAGCCTACAAAGTCAACAACGCAGCCACTGCCAGCTAGCCTACTCCAGCAGTACTGTATCATTTCAATCATTTTAGTCAATAAGATTCTTGCTACGTAAGCTTAACTTTCTGAACATTCGAGACGTGTAGTCCACTTGTCATTCCAATCTCCTTTGCATTAGCGTAGCCTCTTCTGTAGCCTGTCAACTATGTGTCTATCTATCCCTGTTCTCTCCTCTCTGCACAGACCATACAAACGCTCCACACCGCGTGGCCGCGGCCACCCTAATCTGGTGGTCCCAGCGCGCACGACCCACGTGGAGTTCCAGGTCTCCGGTAGCCTCTGGAACTGCCGATCTGCGGCCAACAAGGCAGAGTTCATCTCAGCCTATGCCTCCCTCCAGTCCCTCGACTTCTTGGCACTGACGGAAACATGGATCACCACAGATAACACTGCTACTCCTACTGCTCTCTCTTCGTCCGCCCACGTCTTCTCGCACACCCCGAGAGCTTCTGGTCAGCGGGGTGGTGGCACCGGGATCCTCATCTCTCCCAAGTGGTCATTCTCTCTTCCCTCTGCTCAAACCTTCTCCAACCTATCTCCTGATTCTGCCTCCTCAACCCTCCTCTCTTCCCTTTCTGCATCCTTTGACTCTCTATGTCCCCTATCCTCCAGGCCGGCTCGGTCCCTCCCTCCCCGCTCCGTGGCTCGACGACTCATTGCGATCTCACAGAACAGGGCTCCGGGCAGCCGAGCGGAAATGGAGGAAAACTCGCCTCCCTGCGGACCTGGCATCCTTTCACTCCCTCCTCTCTACATTTTCCTCCTCTGTCTCTGCTGCTAAAGCCACTTTCTACCACTCTAAATTCCAAGCATGTGCCTCTAACCCTAGGAAGCTCTTTGCCACCTTCTCCTCCCTCCTGAATCCTCCTCCCCCCCCTCCCTCTCTGCAGATGACTTCGTCAACCATTTTGAAAAGAAGGTCGACGACATCCGATCCTCGTTTGCTAAGTCAAACGACACCGCTGGTTCTGCTCACACTGCCCAACCCTGTGCTCTGACCTCTTTCTCCCCTCTCTCCAGATGAAATCTCGCTTCTTGTGACGGCCGGCCGCCCAACAACCTGCCCGCTTGACCCTATCCCCTCCTCTCTTCTCCAGACCATTTCCGGAGACCTTCTCCCTTACCTCACCTCGCTCATCAACTCATCCCTGACCGCTGGCTACGTCCCTTCCGTCTTCAAGAGAGCGAGAGTTGCACCCCTTCTGAAAAAACCTACACTCGATCCCTCCGATGTCAACAACTACAGACCAGTATCCCTTCTTGCTTTTCTCTCCAAAACTCTTGAACGTGCCGTCCTTGGCCAGCTCTCCCGCTATCTCTCTCAGAATGACCTTCTTGATCCAAATCAGTCAGGTTTCAAGACTAGTCATTCAACTGAGACTGCTCTTCTCTGTATCACGGAGGCGCTCCGCACTGCTAAAGCTAACTCTCTCTCCTCTGCTCTCATCCTTCTAGACCTATCGGCTGCCTTCGATACTGTGAACCATCAGATCCTCCTCTCCACCCTCTCCGAGTTGGGCATCTCCCGGCGCGGCCCACGCTTGGATTGCGTCCTACCTGACAGGTCGCTCCTACCAGGTGGCGTGGCGAGAATCTGTCTCCTCGCCACGCGCTCTCACCACTGGTGTCCCCCAGGGCTCTGTTCTAGGCCCTCTCCTATTCTCGCTATACACCAAGTCACTTGGCTCTGTCATAACCTCACATGGTCTCTCCTATCATTGCTATGCAGACGACACACAATTAATCTTCTCCTTTCCCCTTCTGATGACCAGGTGGCGAATCGCATCTCTGCATGTCTGGCAGACATATCAGTGTGGATGACGGATCACCACCTCAAGCTGAACCTCGGCAAGACGGAGCTGCTCTTCCTCCCGGGGAAGGACTGCCCGTTCCATGATCTCGCCATCACGGTTGACAACTCCATTGTGTCCTCCTCCCAGAGCGCTAAGAACCTTGGCGTGATCCTGGACAACACCCTGTCGTTCTCAACTAACATCAAGGCGGTGGCCCGTTCCTGTAGGTTCATGCTCTACAACATCCGCAGAGTACGACCCTGCCTCACACAGGAAGCGGCGCAGGTCCTAATCCAGGCACTTGTCATCTCCCGTCTGGATTACTGCAACTCGCTGTTGGCTGGGCTCCCTGCCTGTGCCATTAAACCCCTACAACTCATCCAGAACGCCGCAGCCCGTCTGGTGTTCAACCTTCCCAAGTTCTCTCACGTCACCCCGCTCCTCCGCTCTCTCCACTGGCTTCCAGTTGAAGCTCGCATCCGCTACAAGACCATGGTGCTTGCCTACGGAGCTGTGAGGGGAACGGCACCGCAGTACCTCCAGGCTCTGATCAGGCCCTACACCCAAACAAGGGCACTGCGTTCATCCACCTCTGGCCTGCTCGCCTCCCTACCACTGAGGAAGTACAGTTCCCGCTCAGCCCAGTCAAAACTGTTCGCTGCTCTGGCCCCCCAATGGTGGAACAAACTCCCTCACGACGCCAGGACAGCGGAGTCAATCACCACCTTCCGGAGACACCTGAAACCCCACCTCTTTAAGGAATACCTAGGACAGGATAAAGTAATCCTTCTCACCCCCCCCCCCCTTAAATGATTTAGACGCACTATTGTAAAGTGGCTGTTCCACTGGATGTCATAAGGTGAATTCACCAATTTGTAAGTCGCTCTGGATAAGAGCGTCTGCCAAATGACTTAAATGTAAATGTAAAGTTAGGAGAAGGAGAGGAGAGGGGGAAGAGGTTTGACCTCAGCTCTGATGAGAGTTAGGAGAAGGAGAGGAGAGGGGGAAGAGGTTTGACATCAGCTCTGATGAGAGTTAGGAGAAGGAGATGAGAAAGAGGTTTGACATCAGCTCTGATGAGAGTTAGGAAAAGGAGAGGGGGAAGAGGTTTGACCTCAGCTCTGATGAGAGTTAGGAGAAGGAGAGGAGAGGAGGAAGAGGTTTGACATCAGCTCTGATGAGAGTTGGGAGAAGGAGAGGAGAAAGAGGTTTGACATCAGCTCTGATGAGAGTTAGGAGAAGGAGAGGAGAGGGGGAAGAGGTTTGACATCAGCTCTGATGAGAGTTAGGAGAAGGAGAGGAGAGGGGGAAGAGGTTTGACCTCAGCTCTGATGAGAGTTAGGAGAAGGAGTGGAGGAAGAGGTTTGACCTCAGCTCTGATGAGAGTTAGGAGAAGGAGTGGAGGAAGAGGTTTGACCTCAGCACTGATGAGAGTTAGGAGGAGAGGACTGGGGAAGAGGTTTGACCTCAGCTCTGATGAGAGTTAGGAGAAGGAGAGGAGGAAGAGGTTTGACCTCAGCTCTGATGAGAGTTAGGAGAAGGAGTGGAGGAAGAGGTTTGACCTCAGCTCTGATGAGAGTTAGGAGAAGGAGTGGAGGAAGAGGTTTGACCTCAGCTCTGATGAGAGTTAGGAGATTTAGAGGAGGAAGAGGTTTGACATCAGCTCTGATGAGAGTTAGGAGAAGGAGAGGAGGAAGAGGTTTGACATCAGCTCTGATGAGAGTTAGGAGAAGGAGAGGAGAGGGGGAAGAGGTTTGACATAAGCTCTGATGAGAGTTAGGAGAAGGAGAGGAGCAAGAGGTTTGACATCAGCTCTGATGAGAGTTAGGAAAAGGAGAGGAGAAAGAGGTTTGACCTCAGCTCTGATGAGAGTTAGGAGAAGGAGAGGAGATGAGGAAGAGGTTTGACATCGGCTCTGATGAGAGTTAGGAGAAGGAGAGGAGAGGGGGAAGAGGTTTGACATCAGCTCTGATGAGAGTTAGGAGGAGAGGGGGAAGAGGTTTGACATCAGCTCTGATGAGAGTTAGGAGGAGAGGGGGAAGAGGTTTGACATCAGCTCTAATGAGAGTTAGGAGAAGGAGAGGAGGAAGAGGTTTGACATCAGCTCTGATGAGAGTTAGGAGAAGGAGAGGAGAGGGGGAAGAAGTTTGACATCAGCTCTGATGCGAGTTAGGAGGAGGAGAGGGGGAAGAGGTTTGACATCAGCTCTAATGAGAGTTAGGAGAAGGAGAGGAGGAAGAGGTTTGACATCAGCTCTGATGAGAGTTAGGAGAAGGAGAGGAGAGGGGGAAGAGGTTTGACATCAGCTCTGATGAGAGTTAGGAGAAGGAGAGGAGAGGGGGAAGAGGTTTGACATCAGCTCTGATGAGAGTTAGGAGAAGGAGAGGAGGAAGAGGTTTGACATCAGCTCTGAGGAGAGTTAGGAGAAGGAGAGGAGAGGGGGAAGAGGTTTGACATCAGCTCTGATGAGAGTTAGGAGAAGGAGAGGAGGAAGAGGTTTGACCTCAGCTCTGATGAGAGTTAGGAGAAGGAGAGGAGAAAGAGGTTTGACATCAGCTCTGATGAGAGTCAGGAGAAGGAGAGGAGAGGGGGAAGAGGTTTGACATCAGCTCTGATGAGAGTTAGGAGAAGGAGAGGAGAGGGGGAAGAGGTTTGACATCAGCTCTGATGAGAGTTAGGAGAAGGAGAGGAGGAAGAGGTTTGACATCAGCTCTGATGAGAGTTAGGAGAAGGAGAGGAGAGGGGGAAGAGGTTTGACATCAGCTCTGATGAGAGTCAGGAGAAGGAGAGGAGAGGGGGAGGAGGTTTGACCTCAGCTCTGATGAGGAAGGTGGTGGACCATTATAACACTGCACCACCATTATACTACTGTAATACTGTACCACCATTATACCACTGTATCACTGTACCACCATTCTACCACTGTAACACTGTACCACCATTATACCACTGTAATACTGTACCACCATTATACCACTGTAATACTGTACCACCATAATAACAATGTAATACTGAACCACCATTATACCACTGTAATACTGTACCACCATTATACCACTGTAATACTGTACCACCATTATATCAATGTAACACTGTACCACCATTATATCAATGTAACACTGTACCACCATTATATCACTGTAACACTGTACCACCATTATATCACTGTAACACTGTACCACCATTATATCACTGTAACACTGTACCACCATTATACCCCTGTAATACTGTACCACCATAATACCACTGTAATACTGTACCACCATTATATCACTGTAACACCATTATATTACTGTAACACTGTACCACCATTATATCACTGTAACACTGTACCACCATTATATCACTGTAACACTGTACCACCATTATGCACCCTGTAACACTGTACTGTAATTACTATACCCCTAACACTGTACCACCAATACCACTGTAATACTGTACCACCATTATATCACTGTAACACCATTATATTACTGTAACACTGTACCACCATTATATCACTGTAACACTGTACCACCATTATATCACTGTAACACTGTACCACCATTATACCCCTGTAATACTGTACCACCATTATACCACTGTATCACTGTACCACCATTCTACCACTAACACTGTACCACCATTATACCCCTGTAATACTGTACCACCATAATACCACTAACACTGTACCACCATTATACCCCTGTAATACTGTACCACCATAATACCACTGTAATACTGTACCACCATTATATCACTGTAACACCATTATATTACTGTAACACTGTACCACCATTATAACACTACTACTGTACCACCATTATAACACTACTACTGTACCACCATTATAACACTACTACTGTACCACCATTATAACACTACTACTGTACCACCATTATAACACTACTACTGTACCACCATTATAACACTACTACTGTACCACTATTACTATTAGTATTAGTACTACCACAGCTCATTCTACATTACTATTAGTACTACCACAGCTCAGCCTACATTACTATTAGTAGTAGTACTACCACAGCTCAGCCTACATTACTATTAGTACTACCACAGCTCAGCCTACATTACTATTAGTACTACCACAGCTCAGCCTACATTACTATTAGTACTACCACAGCTCAGCCTACATTACTATTAGTATTACCACAGCTCATTCTACATTACTGATAGTATTAGTACTACCACAGCTCATTCTACATTACTGTTAGAATTAGTACTACCACAGCTCAGCCTACATTACTATTAGTACTACCACAGCTCAGCCTACATTACTATTAGTAGTAGTACTACCACAGCTCAGCCTACATTAATATTAGTACTACCACAGCTCTGACTACATTACTATTAGTATTAGTACTACCACAGCTCTGACTACATTAATATTAGTACTACCACAGCTCTGACTACATTACTATTAGTATTAGTACCACAGCTCAGCCTACATTACTATTAGTACTACCACAGCTCAGCCTACATTAATATTAGTACTACCACAGCTCATTCTACATTACTGTTAGAATTAGTACTACCACAGCTCAGCCTACATTACTATTAGTACTACCACAGCTCAGCCTACATTACTGTGAGTATTAGTACTACCACAGCTCAGCCTACATTAATATTAGTACTACCACAGCTCTGACTACATTACTATTAGTATTAGTACTACCACAGCTGTGACTACATTAATATTAGTACTACCACAGCTCTGACTACATTACTATTAGTATTAGTACCACAGCTCAGCCTACATTAATATTAGTACTACCACAGCTCTGACTACATTACTATTAGTATTAGTACTACCACAGCTCTGACTACATTACTATTAGTATTACCACAGCTCAGCCTACATTACTATTAGTACTACCACAGCTCAGCCTACATTACTGTTAGTATTAGTACTACCACAGCTCAGCCCAAATTAGTATTAGTACTACCACAGCTCTGACTACATTACTATTAGTATTAGTACTACCACAGCTCTGACTACATTAATATTAGTACTACCACAGCTCAGCCTACATTAATATTAGTATTACCACAGCTCAGCCTACATTACTATTAGTACTACCACAGCTCAGCCTACATTACTATTAGTACTACCACAGCTCTGACTACATTACTGTTAGTATTAGTATTACCACATCTCAGCCCAAATTACTATTAGTACTACCACAGCTCTGACTACATTACTGTTAGTATTAGTACTACCACAGCTCAGCCCTATTTACTATTAGTACTACCATAGCTCAGCCTACATTACTATTAGTACTACCACAGCTCTGACTACATTACTATTAGAAGTAGTACTACCGCAGCTCAGCCTACATTACTATTAGAAGTAGTACTACCACAGCTTAGCCTACATTACTATTAGTAGTAGTATTACCACAGCTCAGCCTACATTACTATTAGTACTACCACAGCTCAGCCTACATTACTATTAGTAGTAGTACTATCACAGCTTAGCCTGCATTACTATTAGTACTACCACAGCTCAGCCTACATTACTATTAGTAGTAGTACTACCACAGCCCAGCCTACATTACTATTAGTACTACCACAGCTCAGCCTACATTACTATTAGTATTACCACAGCTCAGCCTACATTACTACTAGTATTATCGCAGCTCAGCCTACATTACTATTAGAATTACCACAGCTCAGCCTACATTACTATTAGTAGTAGTACTACCACAGCTCAGCCTACATTACTATTAGTATTACCACAGCTCAGCCTACATTACTATTAGTAGTAGTACTACCACAGCTCAGCCTACATTACTATTAGTATTACCACAGCTCAGCCTACATTACTATTAGTACTACCACAGCTCAGCCTACAATACTATTAGTATTACCACAGCTCAGCCTACATTACTATTAGTAGTAGTATTACCACAGCTCAGCCTACATTACTATTAGTACTACCACAGCTCAGCCTACATTACTATTAGTAGTAGTATTACCACAGCTCAGCCTACATTACTATTAGTACTACCACAGCTCAGCCTACATTACTGTTAGTATTAGTACTACCACAGCTCAGCCCAAATTAGTATTAGTACTACCACAGCTCTGACTACATTACTATTAGTATTAGTACTACCACAGCTCTGACTACATTAATATTAGTACTACCACAGCTCAGCCTACATTAATATTAGTATTACCACAGCTCAGCCTACATTAATATTAGTACTACCACAGCTCTGACTATATTACTATTGATATTAGTACTACCACAGCTCAGCCTACATTACTATTAGTATTAGTATTACCACAGCTCTGCCTACATTACTATTAGTATTAGTATTACCACAGCTCAGCCTACATTACTATTAGTACTACCACAGCTCAGCCTACATTACTGTTAGTATTAGTACTACCACAGCTCAGCCCAAATTACTATTAGTACTAGCACAGCTCTGACTACATTACTATTAGTATTAGTACTACCACAGCTCAGCCTACATTACTATTAGTACTACCGCAGCTCTGACTACATTACTGTTAGTATTAGTATTACCACATCTCAGCCCAAATTACTATTAGTACTACCACAGCTCTGACTACATTACTGTTAGTATTAGTACTACCACAGCTCAGCCCTATTTACTATTAGTACTACCATAGCTCAGCCTACATTACTATTAGTACTACCACAGCTCTGACTACATTACTATTAGAAGTAGTACTACCGCAGCTCAGCCTACATTACTATTAGAAGTAGTACTACCACAGCTTAGCCTACATTACTATTAGTAGTAGTATTACCACAGCTCAGCCTACATTACTATTAGTACTACCACAGCTCAGCCTACATTACTATTAGTAGTAGTACTATCACAGCTTAGCCTGCATTACTATTAGTACTACCACAGCTCAGCCTACATTACTATTAGTAGTAGTACTACCACAGCCCAGCCTACATTGCTATTAGTACTACCACAGCTCAGCCTACATTACTATTAGTATTACCAGCAGCTCAGCCTAGCACACTACTAGTATTATCGCAGCTCAGCCTACATTACTATTAGAATTACCACAGCTCAGCCTACATTACTATTAGTAGTAGTACTACCACAGCTCAGCCTACATTACTATTAGTATTACCACAGCTCAGCCTACATTACTATTAGTAGTAGTACTACCACAGCTCAGCCTACATTACTATTAGTATTACCACAGCTCAGCCTACATTACTATTAGTACTACCACAGCTCAGCCTACAATACTATTAGTATTACCACAGCTCAGCCTACATTACTATTAGTAGTAGTATTACCACAGCTCAGCCTACATTACTATTAGTACTACCACAGCTCAGCCTACATTACTATTAGTAGTAGTATTACCACAGCTCAGCCTACATTACTATTAGTACTACTACAGCTCAGCCTACATTACTGTTAGTATTAGTACTACCACAGCTCAGCCCAAATTAGTATTAGTACTACCACAGCTCTGACTACATTACTATTAGTATTAGTACTACCACAGCTCTGACTACATTAATATTAGTACTACCACAGCTCAGCCTACATTAATATTAGTATTACCACAGCTCAGCCTACATTAATATTAGTACTACCACAGCTCTGACTACATTACTATTAGTATTAGTATTACCACAGCTCTGACTACATTACTATTAGTAGTAGTATTACCACAGCTCTGACTACATTACTATTAATATTAGTATTACCACAGCTCAGCCTACATTACTATTAGTACTACCACAGCTCTGACTACATTACTATTAGTATTAGTACTACCACAGCTCAGCCCAAATTACTATTAGTACTACCACAGCTCTGACTACATTACTATTAGTATTAGTACTACCACAGCTCAGCCTACATTACTATTAGTACTACCGCAGCTCTGACTACATTACTGTAAGTATTAGTATTACCACATCTCAGCCCAAATTACTATTAGTACTACCACAGCTCTGACTACATTACTGTTAGTATTAGTATTACCACATCTCAGCCCAAATTACTATTAGTACTACCACAGCTCTGACTACATTACTATTAGTAGTAGTACTACCACAGCTCAGCCTACATTACTATTAGTACTACCACAGCTCTGACTACATTACTGTTAGTACTACCACAGCTCTGACTACATTACTGTTAGTATTAGTATTACCACATCTCAGCCCAAATTACTATTAGTACTACCACAGCTCTGACTACATTACTGTTAGTATTAGTACTACCACAGCTCAGCCCTATTTATTAGTACTACCATAGCTCTGACTACATTACTATTAGAAGTAGCCTACATTACTAACAGCTCAGTAGTACTATTAGTACCAAAGCTCAGCCTACATTACTATTAGTAGTAGTATTACCACAGCTCAGTACATACCAAAGCTTAGCCTACATTACTATTAGTAGTAGTATTATCACAGCTCAGCCTGCATTACTATTAGTACTACCACAGCAAAGCCTACATTACTATTAGCAGTAGTACTATCACAGCTTAGCCTGCATTACCATTATACCACAGCTCAGCCTACATTACTAGTTAGTACTACCACAGCTCAGCCTACATTACTATTAGTATTACCACAGCTCAGCCTACATTACTACTAGTATTACCACAGCTCAGCCTACATTACTATTAGTATTACCACAGCTCAGCCTACATTACTACTAGTATTATCGCAGCTCAGCCTACATTACCACAGCTCATTACATTACTACTATTAGTATTACCACAGCTCAGCCTACATTACTAGTAGTAGCTCAGCCTACATTACTATTAGTAGTAGTACACAGCTCAGCCTACATTACTATTAGTATTACCACAGCTCAGCCTACATTACTATTAGTACTACCACAGCTCAGCCTACAATACTATTAGTATTACCACAGCTCAGCCTACATTACTATTAGTAGTAGTATTACCACAGCTCAGCCTACATTACTATTAGTACTACCACAGCTCAGCCTACATTACTATTAGTAGTAGTACTACCAAATCCCAGCCTACAGTACTATTAGTACTACCACAGCTCAGCCTACATTACTATTAGTACTACCACAGCTCAGCCTACATTACTATTAGTATTACCACAGCTCAGCCTACATTACTATTAGTATTACCACAGCTGAGTCTACATTACTATTAGTAGTATTACCAATAGCTCAGCCTATATTACTATTAGTATTACCACAGCTCAGCCTACATTACTATTAGTATTACCACAGCTCAGCCTACATTACTATTAGTACTACCACAGCTCAGCCTACATTACTATTAGTACTACCACAGCTCAGCCTACATTACTATTAGTATTACCACAGCTCAGTCTACATTACTATTAGTAGTAGTACTACCACATCTCAGCCTACATTACTATTAGTATTACCACAGCTCAGCCTACATTACTATTAGTACTACCACAGCTCAGCCACATTACTATTAGTACTACCACAGCTCAGCCTACATTACTATTAGTACTACCACAGCTCAGCCTACATTACTATTAGTATTACCACAGCTCAGCCTACATTACTATTAGTACTACCACAGCTCAGCCTACATTACTATTAGTACTACCACAGCTCAGCCTACATTACTATTAGTATTACCACAGCTCAGCCTACATTACTATTAGTAGTAGTACTACCACAGCTCAGCCTACATTACTATTAGTATTACCACAGCTCAGCCTACATTACTATTAGTATTACCACAGCTCAGCCTACATTACTAGTAGTACTACCACAGCTCAGCCTACATTACTATTAGTATTACCACAGCTCAGCCTACATTACTATTAGTACTACCACAGCCCAGCCTACATTACTATTAGTATTACCACAGCTCAGCCTACATTACTATTAGTACTACCACAGCTCAGCCTACATTACTATTAGTATTACCACAGCTCAGCCTACATTACTATTAGTACTACCGCAGCTCAGCCTACATTACTGTTAGTATTACCACAGCTCAGCCTACATTACTATTAGTATTACCACAGCTCAGGCTACATTACTGTTAGTATTACCACAGCTCAGCCTACATTACTATTAGTATTACCACAGCTCAGCCTACATTACTATTAGTAGTAGTACTACCACATCTCAGCCTACATTACTATTAGTACTACCACAGCTCAGCCTACATTACTATTAGTACTACCACAGCTCAGCCTACATTACTATTAGTATTGCCACAGCTCAGCCTACATTACTATTAGTATTACCACAGCTCAGCCTACATTACTATTAGTATTACCACAGCTCAGCCTACATTACTATTAGTATTACCACAGCTCAGTCTACATTACTGTTGGTATTAGTATTACCACAGCTCAGCCTACATTACTGTTGGTATTAGTACTACCACAGCTCAGTCTACATTACTATTAGTATTACCACATCTCAGCCTACATTACTATTAGTATTACCACAGCTCAGCCTTCATTACTATTAGTAGTAGTACTACCACAGCTCAGCCTACATTACTATTAGTATTACCACAGCTCAGTCTACATTAATATTAGTATTACCACATCTCAGCCTACATTACTATTAGTATTACCACAGCTCAGTCTACATTACTATTAGTACTACCACATCTCAGCCTACATTACTATTAGTATTACCACAGCTCAGCCTACATTACTATTAGTACTACCACAGCTCAGCCTACATTACTATTAGTACTACCACAGCTCAGCCTACATTACTATTAGTATTACCACAGCTCAGCCTACATTACTATTAGTACTACCACATCTCAGCCTACATTACTATTAGTACTACCACAGCTCAGTCTACATTACTATTAGTATTACCACAGCTCAGCCTACATTACTATTAATACTACCACAGCTCAGCCTACATTACTATTAGTAGTAGTACTACCACATCTCAGCCTACATTACTATTAGTATTACCACAGCTCAGCCTACATTACTATTAGTAGTAGTATTACCACAGCCCAGCCTACATTACTATTAGTACTACCACAGCTCAGCCTACATTACTATTAGTAGTAGTACTACCACAGCTAAGCCTACATTACTATTAGTATTACCACAGCTCAGTCTACATTACTATTAGTACTACCACAGCTCAGCCTACATTACTATTAGTAGTAGTACTACCACAGCTCAGCCTACATTACTATTAGTAGTAGTACTACCACAGCTCAGCCTACATTACTATTAGTAGTAGTACTACCACAGCTCAGCCTACATTACTATTAGTACTACCACAGCTCAGCCTACATTACTATTAGTACTACCACAGCTCAGCCTACATTACTATTAGTACTACCACAGCTCAGCCTACATTACTATTAGTACTACCACAGCTCAGCCTACATTACTATTAGTACTACCACAGCTCAGCCTACATTACTATTAGTATTACCACAGCTCAGCCTACATTACTATTAGTATTACCACAGCTCAGTCTACATTACTATTAGTATTACCACAGCTCAGCCTACATTACTATTAGTACTACCACAGCTCAGCCTACATTACTATTAGTAGTAGTACTACCACAGCTCAGCCTACATTACTATTAGTAGTAGTACTACCACAGCTCAGCCTACATTACTATTAGTATTACCACAGCTCAGCCTACATTACTATTAGTACTACCACAGCTCAGCCTACATTACTATTAGTACTACCACAGCTCAGCCTACATTACTATTAGTACTACCACAGCTCAGCCTACATTACTATTAGTACTACCACAGCTCAGCCTACATTACTATTAGTAGTAGTACTACCACAGCTCAGCCTACATTACTATTAGTACTACCCCAGCTCAGCCTACATTACTATTAGTACTACCACAGCTCAGCCTACATTACTATTAGTACTACCACAGCTCAGCCTACATTACTATTAGTACTACCACAGCTCAGCCTACATTACTATTAGTACTACCACAGCTCAGCCTACATTACTATTAGTACTACCACAGCTCAGCCTACATTACTATTAGTACTACCACAGCTCAGCCTACATTACTATTAGTATTACCACAGCTCAGCCTACATTACTATTAGTACTACCACAGCTCAGCCTACATTACTATTAGTATTACCACAGCTCAGTCTACATTACTATTAGTATTACCACAGCTCAGCCTACATTACTATTAGTACTACCACAGCTCAGCCTACATTACTATTAGTAGTAGTACTACCACAGCTCAGCCTACATTACTATTAGTAGTAGTACTACCACAGCTCAGCCTACATTACTATTAGTACTACCACAGCTCAGCCTACATTACTATTAGTACTACCACAGCTCAGCCTACATTACTATTAGTACTACCACAGCTCAGCCTACATTACTATTAGTACTACCACAGCTCAGCCTACATTACTATTAGTACTACCACAGCTCAGCCTACATTACTATTAGTAGTAGTACTACCACAGCTCAGCCTACATTACTATTAGTACTTACCACAGCTCAGCCTACATTACTATTAGTACTACCACAGCTCAGCCTACATTACTATTAGTACTACCACAGCTCAGCCTACATTACTATTAGTACTACCACAGCTCAGCCTACATTA